>NC_047514.1:1326338-1451515 GCF_902827115.2 Pseudochaenichthys georgianus | reverse complement strand
TATCAGTATGTAGTGTCTCTACTTTAAAGAGTCCTCTCCTGCTGATGTTCAGGTGTATATCAGTATGTAGTGTCTCTACTTTAAAGAGTCCTCTCCTGCTGATGTTCAGGGTGTATATCAGTATGTAGTGTCTCTACTTTAAAGAGTCCTCTCCTGCTGATGTTCAGGTGTATATCAGTATGTAGTGTCTCTACTTTAAAGAGTCCTCTCCTGCTGATGTTCAGGTGTATATCAGTATGTAGTGTCTCTACTTTAAAGAGTCCTCTCCTGCTGATGTTCAGGTGTATATCAGTATGCAGTGTCTCTACTTTAAAGAGTCCTCTCCGGCTGATGTTCAGGTGTATATCAGTATGTAGTGTATTTACTTTAAAGAGTCCTCTCCTGCTGATGTTCAGGTGTATATCAGTATGTAGTGTCTCTACTTTAAAGAGTCCTCTCCTGCTGATGTTCAGGTGTATATCAGTATGTAGTGTCTCTACTTTAAAGAGTCCCCTCCTGCTGATGTTCAGGTGTATATCAGTATGCAGTGTCTCTACTTTAAAGAGTCCTCTCCTGCTGATGTGCAGGTGTATATCAGTATGTAGTGTCTCTACTTTAAAGAGTCCTCTCCTGCTGATGTTCAGGTGTATATCAGTATGTAGTGTCTCTACTTTAAAGAGTCCTCTCCTGCTGATGTTCAGGTGTATATCAGTATGTAGTGTCTCTACTTTAAGAGTCCTCTCCTGCTGATGTTCAGGTGTATATCAGTATGTAGTGTCTCTACTTTAAAGAGTCCTCTCCTGCTGATGTTCAGGTGTATATCAGTATGTAGTGTCTCTACTTTAAAGAGTCCTCTCCTGCTGATGTTCAGGTGTATATCAGTATGTAGTGTCTCTACTTTAAAGAGTCCTCTCCTGCTGATGTTCAGGTGTATATCAGTATGTAGTGTCTCTACTTTAAAGAGTCCTCTCCTGCTGATGTTCAGGTGTATATCAGTATGTAGTGTCTCTACATTAAAGAGTACCTCCTGCTGATGTTCAGGTGTGTATCAGTATGTAGTGTCTCTACTTTAAAGAGTCCTCTCCTGCTGATGTTCAGGTGTATATCAGTATGTAGTGTCTCTACTTTAAAGAGTCCTCTCCTGTCAGGTGTATATCAGTATGTAGTGTCTCTACTTTAAAGAGTCCTCTCCTCCTGTAATCGTTGAAATATTTTTCTTTCATTGTTTGCCCCTTCCAACAGTAAACCTTAAATGGTAAATGTAAAGTAATTTAACAAAATGTAGTGTTCAGTATTAACACACATTTAAAACTATTCTTGATCTTGATAAGAGGACAGCGTACGTCATGTTTTACCCTTCAGCCCACACACTGTTTACAGACGCATCCAGTCGAGTATGCCACTTCAAATCTTTAAAAGAAAATCAGATGAAAGCTTTGATAATCCTGTAAAACATTTAATGAACAACACAATAAAGAAAAATGGTCAATACAACCAATACTTTTCCAGCAACAATCAGCAAAACGTTTTCCAGACAACTTCGACCGGTTATATTGATGTTTGCTGACCTATAAGTCTGCTACATGAAAAAATACGTAAACACATAAACATCTCACGTATTAAGAGTACAAAATGATGTCGATAGATTGTCTTCATATCGATTAGACCGATGTTACAAAGGCAGTGTAACTGTAAATAGACCACCTCGTGACTACAGCTGGAGATGGTTGCCTTTACTTCAGATCGCGATCTTTCTCCTGGCGGCTACTGATGACATGTACAGTTAGACTTCAGCGTGTGTGATCAGGTCTGCCACACACGATGCCTTTTTCAGTCCTTGTCTTCATTGGGAAATTCTCGAAACAACCTCCATGGCTACGTGCTCCACTTAAGCGCTCTTTCTCTGAGGTAACATGCTCCTGTGTTGGGAACTTGGGAGCATTCTCAACAGCACGGATGGCTTTGCAGAACCCGCTGATTCAGCTCTGGATCACAGCTGGAGCTTCACGGGCGTTTTAGCAATTAGAAAGTCCAATTTCAAGACATGAGAGGCAGCACTTGTTTGAGAACAGTAGTAGGACATCCATTTTGTTCTTCTTTTGAGAGTTCCTATTTGCATGCATTCAGCTGGGGTCCTTTAAGCACCTTTTATATAATGTAACATAGCACCATTTTTTCCATATACTTTTCCTATTACACTGGGACCCAACCGTTGGCATGCATACACTCTAAACACGTTGTTTTCTTGGTTATCATGTCTAAACGTAGCATTGTTTTTAAACATTACAAGGCAAGTAATGAATATTCATACAGTACTTTATATGTAGAAGACGAACTAATACAGTACACATTAAAGAAAGTGCCGGAGTACAAAGCGTCCTTGTTTTTTAAAGTCTTACTCTACAGGACTATAAGACACACCAATGTTACATTTATCTAAATAAACACCTTTTCACATTTCATTACTCACTTCGGTTCATTTTTGAATGATTACCAAACATCTACTCTTTTTAAACTCCCCACTGCGAAACTCTGATGGTGAACACACACACACACACACACACACACACACACACACACACACACACACACACACACACACACACCCTCCTTACTCTGATGGTGAACAGAAGGCAAAACGAACAGCAGAACACTCTACCGCTGACACACACACACACACACGCACACGCACACGCACACACACACACACACACACACACACTTCCTCTTTACTCTGATGGTGTAAAAGGATAATAAGCCATCTAGTATCTTAACAGGAACAGTAGTTCTGACGAGCAGAGACACAGTCGGCGTGTGAAGGTGCGTTAAGGCGTCAGAGGAGGAACATTGGGTCTTTGTGAACAGAACCACATCTACATCCTGCTGCAGCGCTGGCCACTGAAAACAAGACTTCAAGGACAATCAGCAGTTAGTCTCTATGGTATTTGCCACTTTAATGTCACAACACATACTTGGGTTTCACTTTCCTAAATGTAACGATGGAGCAGCGAGTGAAGTCACTTCTGAGGATGGACAACCGCTCATATGTGGTTAGAAGCTCCAGGAAAAGTAAACCTTGCCTTTTTCAATGTTGTATAAAAGCAGTTAAAGGTGGGGTATAGGTAATGTTGGAGAAACCAGCTCGAGTGCGCTAGAATTTGAAAATACACAACAGGAAAAAATCTGCCACTTCCTCACAGAGCCCCTCCTCCAACACACACGGACGCGCACATGACCAATGAGGGCACGAGATAAGTTTGTGCCCCGATGGAAGGCTGACAGGCAGGTAGGCCACCCAGTTATTTTAGCCGGGCCGGCTCAGATGATTGGTCGTGCTTTTTACAGCGCCACAGCTTCCACAGATGATATTTTTTATGGATTTGTTGTCAAAGCACTTCAGATATTCATTGCTCTCGGGATGTTAAGAGCATTCCATGGAATATAACAAAAAGTGTATCTCGAGCCGGTTTCTCAAACGTACCTACCCCACCTTTAAATACACTGGAACAGACAACAGTTTTAAATCTTTGACGTGATGTGACGTCCCCTAAAGTCCAGCCGAGCACAGCTGCTGCCCCCCCCCCCCCCCTGTCCGTGACCTTTCCTATTTTACAGCCACCTTTAAAGTACAAAGAGGATGCGCACCAGTGGCGGTTCTAGACCAATTTGACTGGGGGGCCAGTTATTTTCTGAGGGGGGCACAATAAATGCAGGACGAAAAAGAGAACAAGACAGTATGAAGTAATTGCGCATAAGAAAACAATGCAATACAGTTATTGGTATTTGTTTCAGTACACTTGAATGAAAGTGTTTGTTTTTCGCGCGCTTCAGCCGGACAGTGAAAGTGAGTGCACCGCTCTAATGGGTCCTGAGTGCACCGCTCTAATGGGTCCGACTAGAATGACGAATAACATTAGTTCCGCCTATTCTGTCATTCAATACATCGTGTAATAAATAATACAATTTCATTTTTTTCACTTTTCATTTTTAGGGGGGCCACAGGGGGGCACTGGCCCCCCCTAGAACCGCCCCTGATGCGCACGCTCTTTACATGAATGAAAATATCACACTTTTCAAATGTATCTGGTTTCCCTTTTTCGTCATGCAAATCAATTCTAACGCTTTGTTTCACAGCTCCATCATTTATGAATAATTTAACCGGGACGCACCACCGTCATTTCACACTCATTATAATCCAGTTGGCCTAAACCACTTAAGAGATGAAGCTAAAAGTAGGTTACATTTGAAGCAGGAAGTCAACTGTGACAAAGAGGTTCAGTTTGTCAAAAATATTATTGACATTATCACATGTTTCATTGAGTAACGTGTGTATTAATATGTATAACTCCACGGTGGTTATCATATCTAAAGTGTTCAGCAGTCAGTAAAATGCCAACAGCTATTTATTTCTTCCCATATTTTCTTCTCTAGATACGTTACTGTAGAGAAAACGCACCAGCGGAGCGTCACGATGCTCACAGATTAAACGGTGGCTTTAGCTAAATGCTAACAGGAAGTTTCCATATTCCCTTCACCCTCCTTATCGCTTGTCGTCTGGGTCAGAGTTGAGCTACAATAGATCTGGAGATGAATCTACATTTTGACTAGTAGTAAATAAAGGATACAGGATGTAGTGGTTTAATATTAAGGGGAACAAAAAGCATAACCAATATGAATACATTAAATACCCACTTTTTATTATGCAAATACATTGTTATGAATACAGACAAGGCATTTGCTTCTTCTTTTTTAAATCTGTCTATGTATACTTGTTTTTATTTTGTCGAAGTTCATATGTGAATCCTTTAAGTCTGTCAGACAAGTAATCTAAATCTCACTCTGATTTGCTTTTGCTCTGTACTATGATATATTTGTACACCACTGCATCCAGCACGACTTTTGAAATATACAGAAAACAATGAAAGCTAACACTACCAAATCACTCGAGTGAGGCTTTAGAGCCAGGGTCATTTTGAATCAGAAAGTCTGTTCATGTTGGTCTCGTTACATTTTGTTAAATGAGCACAACGTTGAAACATCTGCCATCAGTGAGCAGTCAGAGTTAGAAGAGCCTTGTGTTCATCAATATCATACTACTTCTGATAGTGCGTGATGAAAACGTGTCTGCCACGTCTTTCTTTAGGCTCCGTTTAAAAAGGAAAATAAATCAATTGAATCAGAATTCACTCATTCGAAAAACGACATTGTTGCGTTCAGTCGCAGTGCCATCTATGATGTCCAATTAAAAATCCTCACATAGCTTAGCATGCTGTAAATGTACCATAATTAGCGTTAGCAGCAACGATGCCTTGTTTCCTGACAGCAGGGTTAGGATGGATCAGATGGACATTATCATTGTTGAAAGAAGTACTCCATACAAGTAAAAGTCCTGGATTCAAAGTGTTACTTAAGTAAAAGTACACAAGTATTGTTATCTAAAGGTACTTAAAGTATGTCCTCATGATGCAGAATGACTCTTTATACAGTAATATCTTAAAATTGACAATATATTAGGCCGTTTATCAGACAAGTACATTTTAGTATTGTAATTCGTCAATGTCACTGTTATGGCGCTTTTCCACTGCAGGGCCTCGCTCGGCTTAGTACAGTATGGCTAGGCCTCGTTAGGCCAGGCTCACTTTTCCATTACAGTTTAGTAGCTGGGGCAGTAACTATAGTAACGCAGTGCAGGCAGAGCCGTGACGTCATCTTCAATGCGAAACACAGAAAACCAACATCAGCTGTTAGCCCTCAAAGCTCACAGCTCCTCATATCTGTTCAGAAACTAGACAGAAGTGAAACAAGTACAAACCACAGACTGCCTGTGTCATGGCGAATACAGTCGCTGGTTTGTTTCTGTCTGTAGGCCGTTGCTGTGAGTGTGGACGGTCGGAGCATTTACAACGTTAGCTTAGCCGATCTCCATTCAGAAAACACGCATTTTAAAAGGTTCTTCGCCTGCCGTCTGTCTGCAGACTTGTCAAAGCATTAATTCATGTTTTACTAACCGGTATCAGTATGTTGTTACTTCGGCATCATTTAGAAACGTGTATTACAATTAAATCACGGTCAAATGTGTTTATTGTAGTTGCCAGCGATTCTCTCTCTAGTTTAGCATACTCAGCCCGACTCAGCCCGGTTGTTGGCCCGGAAAGAACCTCGATTTTGGAGAGCCAGAAAACTGTGAAAAAGTACCCGTTAGCTGGAACTACGCCGAATGGACACGCAACCAAAACGCGCTGTAGTGGAAATGCGCCATTAGAGTCTGGGTTAGTAGTTCAGGACGGCATCATATCAATGAAGTATATCATGTGTTTATATGTAAACTATCAATTGTCAGTGTTACATAAATATAGGAGTAAAAAGAACGTTATCGCCCTCTGAAATATAGTGAAGTGGAAGTATACAGTAGCATTAAATGGAGAAAAAATAATGTAAGTTTGTACAGTACTTGAGTAAATGTACTTAGTAAGTTTTCCATTAGAGACATTGCTTATAATCTGTGGATTTTAGACTCGATTACATGTGACTATTTGAAGTAGCCTGTGTGGACAAAAAGGGACTTAGTTAGTGCCGTTGCCAAATACTGCTCTCCACCCTGTTCCTGTCCACAGGAGGAAATCTGCTCTCAGACGTTGTGCTCATTTCACAAAGTGGGACTTCAGTGTCTGGCTGTAATCTAACTGTAGTCAGTCAGAAAGGGACACACAGCATGATGGGAGTTTTGTTTAACTGCATCAGATTGAGGGATCCATGATTGTCTCTTTACACCGAAGGCTTGGATAGAAATGGTCCCTCTCCGTCGACTGATTACAGAGCAGCAGAACGAAAGTGCAGCTTTTATTTAAAGTGCTTTTTGGCGAGATATTTGGAATACAAAAGACGGATATATCTTTCAGGGGAACAAATATCACGTCTTTATCTTTATATATCTTTTACCGGGGCGACATTTAATCTTTGCCTCTTGAGCAAACGATCACTAGCTATCATACTGAATCAAATCCATGTAAAGCATTGAATATATATTCTAATATATTTTGCTTTGAATTATACTTCCTATAAGTGCTATATATAACTTTTGCCATTCATAAGAAAATAAAACAACTCACTGAATCATGAAGGTTCATGCCCTACACCGGACAGTACACAAACACACCAAGCCCGACTATCCTGTGCTTCTCACGCACCTAAAGGCATCACACCAGCACAAACATCTACACCGAACTTATTCTACACACCTCCACCAGTCACTTCCTCTGACCTCCTCTCTTTTTACTTGGAGTTAACAGCAGTGCATCCTGCAGAGTGACACTGAGACAGACTCAGACGTGTGTGTGTGTGTGTGTGTGTGTGTGTGTGTGTGTGTGTGTGTGTGTGTGTGTGTGTGTGTGTGTGTGTGTGTGTGTGTGTGTGACTTTTCTCTTGCAGTCTATGGACTAACATGATGGTGTGTATGAAACTCTTTTCACTGTCTAATGCTATTATAGTCATGTTCAGTTCTGGTTGGTCAACCCTTTACAGATGTCCCGCCCCTTAGCCTATCACGTAAAAGGTGTTGGAGCGCTAGCCAATAGAAGCAGAAGTGTTTCATCGTGATGTCCCTATATGGATGAGTGTCCACTTTACATGGAGATATTGAAGAGTACATCTCTGGTAAATGGGAAATAGATGTAGTAGCGGAGTTGTGTGTGAGTTTGTAGTTGTACGTTTTAATATACTTTTGACTTTTAAGATAAGGACTTTTTGCCCGTCGATGAATTCTCCAAGTTATCTTCAGGAATTCAAGGACAGAGGTGAGTAATTGTAACAAAATGGTCGCTTTAAGAGAGATTCCTTTAAACCCTGTCTGAATCAGGCTCTTTGTCTTGCATGCAGGTCGCATTACACAACACACACACACACACACACACACACACACACACACACACACACACACACACACACACACACACACACACACACACACACACACACACACACACACACACACACACACACACACACACACACACACACACACACACACACAGCGCCTGCCATTCAAGCTCTAATGGGGAAGCAGCACTTTTAGGGACAGCCCAACACACCAGGAGTGAGACATGTCGTCCTCTTCAGTAGATACAGTAGTTTGGAAAGGTCACATACCCGGTCCTGCAGAGAGAAGCACGATGGTGGCCCACGGCCGGTTTGAGAGGAGCCCTTTGTAAGCCACTACAACAAGGTCTGCCTTCGCCTGTTCCTGATCTGAGCTGTCCCACTACTTCATATTAATAACGTTTCAAGTATTCACAACCGTTTTAAAGGCATTACTTTACAAGCTGTCCTTGGTTCACTACCCGGGGATTAATCTCAGGACTCATGATTAACGGGATATGTAAAGAAAAAAAATTATTTCTGAAATTTGTCCAGTTGTGAGATTAAATTCAGAATTCTTAAATCAGAAATTCTGACTTTAATCTCAGGGGAAAACAACAAATGCTCACTTGGCACTAAGCCTCTTCAGTATTATTCTTATTATTTTCTTAATGCTGACAAGTTGACCTCCTCATGCCGCAAGAGTAATCTGCTATGAATGAATCTTGGCGACAAAAGATGCATGAATGTGAAAATATAACTGTTTCCTCAGGTTTTGGTGCAGAGCCGTGTTTTGTTAGTTTAACACCTCGCCTGAGAGAGAACACACACACTCGCATTTAACAGTCTGGTTGGTTTTCCTTCGTGATTGTGTAGACTACTGACGACGGGTAAAACGCCTTTCCTTCACGAGTGTCAATCTGAACTGCCATAGTATAACTGATATAACAACAGCAACACACGAATAATGACATCTACATATATCTTTTCAAGCAGCAGTCACCGTCTGTTTTCTCCTTTCTGCTTTAACCGGATGGGGAGAAGAGATTCAAATATATTAATATGCTGATCTTTAAATGTCACACGTCAATTCTTTTCAAGTGTTTAAAGTTCAATGCAGGTACCAAGTCATCTTACTGGAACACAATGTTTTATATTACAATGTGTTAGTGGACTAAGTGTTGGATAGATTTATCATAAAAGAGATATATTGCACTAGCTAATACATTTTGGGATACATTTTGACTTGTATGCCAACTCGGTTAACAACTGATCGGTGCTTTTCCACGTACTGACAAAAGCACTACGGCAGAACACTGACAGAGGGCCGTGTCGGTGTGTTATCACAGGAAATGGAAGATAAATTAAACACAGCAGAAACCAGCCCATCGTGTCCTGCTTCTCCTTTGAACTTTCCTTTCTCCCCTCACCTCCATGCTGCCGCCGAGGTAAGCAGCGAATCAGCACATTGCTACATCTGACACACTGCAGGCTATTCTTTCTCTCTGGTCGCCTTCACAAAGTGCTTTTGCAGAATGCACTGCGGGGAAACGGGATCATTGGGGTATCATCTACTCTCTGTGTGTGTTGTAGTATTATTCAAATGTGGCAATTGTAATTATTTCTGATGAATGAGAAACCAGTGTAGGATTAACCATAGTTGGTCCACTGACGGGCAACACACACCAGCAGTGTGAGGCCTGTCACAACACTTGTCAGAACACAAGCAGATCCCACATGTGAGGTCTTCTGTTCTTTTTTAGTTGCTATTTAAATGTAATGAATAAATGTAGTATTTTTCTCATTGCACGATCTATACGGAATACATAATAAGTATATTTATTATATATATGTTCTTTTTTTTTTCCCTTCGGCAAAACTGATTAAGGTGCAGGAATGAGTCCTAAATCCTGGACATGAGTCAGCATTTTTCCCACTTCCAGATCCCTCGTCTCGACATCAATGTCTTTTTTAAACTGGTTTTTGGTTAGATGCCTGAAATAAGATCTGTGGTTAACACAAGCCGAGGAGATGTACACGTTATGTTCTACACCATAACATACATCAGTAAATACCCCAGAGGCTTCTATGTGTGTTAAAAACAGGGGTTACTGACTAATGATTAAAAGAGACAATTAAACGTCATCATGCCAAACATTAGCTGCCTTTAGCTTAGCGGCGGTGATGCCCATCCACGATGTAGTTCCTTTATTGCGTAATGTTAGCTTTTTACTACTGCCGCTTGCAATCATTTAATTACGGTATGATTATCCTTCAAATCAAAACGTGTAAGTATCACAAACTTGTGTTACCCGGATATATCTTATTTTCGGCAATACTTTATATGCTTTGGGAGCTAACATATTAAAGTGGTTTAGCAGGCACCACATTCCTAATAACGCTATAGCATCACCTTTCAATGTCACTTATAATTACTGTACACTCTTCAGGCTTATAGGGGAGGGATGGGGGGGATTTAAAAATGCTGCCCAGGGCCCCAAATAGGTTTAGTCTGCCCCTGGCTAAAGTGCATTAAATGGCACTGAGCATTGAAAATGTTGACATGTTCAAGATCATTGGGCTATAAACATATTGGCAGGTTACAATTAGAAGTGTACCAGCCCTTGGTAGATGACATGGGACACTGCATTATAAGGTATTAAGAACAAATAAGGAGAATATTTAGGGTCATTCTGGCAATTAATGCTAACTTCTGGGTCGGCCAACAACATATTTTCATCACTGCACCGCTCTATACGCTTTCCGAGCCAACATTTTAAAGTGGTTTAGCAGGAACCACATTCCTAATAACACTAGCATCATCTTTCAATGTCACTTATAATTACTGTACACTCAAGTTTAAGGGGGAGGGGTGGGGGGATTTATAAATGATGCTCAGGGCCCCGAATAGGTTTGCTGTGCCCCTGGTGCACTAAACAGCACTGGGCAATGAAAATGTTAGAAAACCAATATGTTCCACTACAACAGATGGGATATGAACTTCTTGGCAGGTTATAATTATAGTTTACCAGCTGATGAGCCAACAACACTGGACACTGCATTATAGGCTATTAGCGAGGGACACATACGGAGAGTATTTAGGGTCATTCTGGATATCTCATGAACAGAATCCCTAGAATACATGCAAAATACACAGCCTACTGCAAGGTCAGTCCTCCGGCTCCTCACTGTCCTGCCGGGCGTCTATCCTCTTCTCTTTGTTGGACGAGAAAATTCGTCGCATCTCCTCTTCGTACCGGATGAAATTCTCTCCAAACCTGGCCCAGGCTTTCATGGGGACGGTGATGGTGTTTCTGTACGGCTGCCGCACCTCGCTGATTTTTAAAAAGATACCGTACCGGTTGGAACCGACGTCAAAGTAAAACCTCTTGTTGTCCACCCTGAAGGACGCAGCCTCGGGGAGCTCGGGGTCTTCGTCTTGGTTCCTGGCGGCGGCTCGGTCGTCGCTGTCTCCGTAGTCCTCGATGAGCTGAGACAGCGCGTCCCGGAACTCGATGAGCCCCTGCGCGGGCAGCACGATGGTCTGCTCGATGCCCTGACCGTAGTACCCCATGGTTCCGTGTCCTTTGCTGACAGTCTGCCGGATGCGGAGGAATCGCCCTCTCTGGTTCTCCTTCAGATCCAGGTAATACTTTCTGTTGTCCCTCTCGATGAACTCGCTCTTGAGCACGCGGTGGGCATGTTCGTCTACTGAGCCCGCGGAACCGCCAGGGGACAGCGCCGCGTGCGGCTCAGTCTGCGCTCTTCTGCGGGAGTCGTGCGCGCGGCCCTGGCCGTTGGTGCTGTGCTCCTCGAACTGCTGTGCCGCGAGGCCCCCCCGCAGTCCGATCCGTGCGTAATAATCGATGAAGTCCCCCAGGCAGTAGCGCAGCGCCGGGGCCATGGACATGGACAGCGTCAGCTTGCTCTTCCTGATATTGTCATGCCGGCCTCTGCCGATCCACACCTCGGCGATTTTGAGGAAGCGTCCGCGCACACTCTGCTTCACATCCAGGTAGAAGCGTTTCTTCTGGATGTCCACTCGTTTGGAGGCTAACTCCTGGATGTCATTGCCTTGCTGCTGCTGCTGCTGCTGCTGCTGCTGCTGCTGCTGCTGATGCTGCTGCTGCTGCTGCTGGGATCCGCTCTGAACATATTGCTGAGGATATGTGGGTCTCGGTAAAGAATCTGATGCAATCTTACCCCTGCCTCTTTCCATCCCTCTGCAACATCCATCAGCCATCATGATTTGTATTCCACCTCTAGACAACACCCCAGTGGGCGACTAATATATGAATAAAGCAGGCTTATTCATACAGCTGGCTGTAGCTACACACACAAGTTAGCGAGATTCCTCGAATGACCTAAAAATGGCAGCTAGTGTGGAGTCAACCAGCTGATCGAGCTGTGTGTCCCGAAAAAAAGGTCAAGCTGACTGTTTAGCCGTTTCCTCTGCAAACTCCCAAGCCACTTTCCATCACCTACATGCCTCACAGACACCCCTTTACCGAGGGAGCCAGGGAAGCAGCCAACCTGAAATGGGAGGAGGCGTCCAATACTACATGAACCCGATGAACCCATCCCCCCCTCCCCGTCCTGAGAAAACCTCAGTTAAAGAGACACGGTTTGCACAATGGCTGGCTGTGGAGCTTTCATAGCACACTCACTTAAGCTGCATCAAGCCCATCCGCACATACTATAACCAGGAATATCGATTTATGCGGAAAATATGCATCATATCACACATTCAGTCTTCCAGTATGGGACTGATTGAGACAACAATTTAGGAGAGATACGCTAGTTGTATTGCATCATGATTGTAGGATTTGAAATGTCATAATTAAATGCCAAAAAAAGTAAATCCTTCCGGTGATTAAGACCCACTTATTATGTACAACCATGAACCCTCCTTATGTAAGACAATTATATAAGAACATGTCAAATTCTGAAGCACAATTATTTCATATTTGAGACTGATATTCAAGTGTCAGAAATATAAAAATATCTTGGGAATATTCAGCGTTAAAGGGGAGCAACACCTTAAAGAATTCCAATGCTTGCTTTTCCTTAGCCTATATAAGTTCAATCAATATGTGTGAGCATGAGCGACTCTCAACCCCAGAAATAAATCTCACACTTGTGACGCTGTGGCAGTGAGTGACGCAAAGCATTGTGGGATATTGGTGTGGGAATGAGTTAGCATTGTAGCACTTTCAGTTTCCTCTCTGAACGTCACATGTTTTGTCGATATGAACTTTGGTTCATTAAAGTAAATGAGGGTACGAGACGTCGTCACGCTGAACACAAGTGTGACTTTAGCTTCGTGGGTGAAGTGAGTCATTCAATCGTGATTCTGGCTATTGCATCAACACCTCGACAAATCCTAAAGTGGTGTGCAGATTATCCTGCTGAACAAAACATGCAAGTATTGATTCATCGCTGCCTGAGGTGTGTGCAGGTAGTTTTGAGGAGTGATGCAGGGCCCCAAAAAAGAAAAGAAAATGGATACTAGTCGAGGGCCGGACTGGTTCTATGTTTATTGCAGAACTTATTGAAATGAACTTATTGCACATATTAAACCTGGAACTAACAAAGCGTGAATTATTGCCTATAAAAACAACATTAAACATTAAATAATCAGCTGCATTCATTTCTTATGGCTCTATCTGCAGCTTCATTTCTTATGATTACATTTTCCCACAGGCCAACAGGTCCGTGAGCGCCCCCTAGTGGTCCGTGAGTATATTGGTAAAATTTCGCATTTGAAATAAATAAATACATTTAAGTTTTCCGCACTCTCGCGGGAATATCTCCGCAATGGAGCTAGCTTAAGTTTCACTTTCGATTGCATGATATAGCCCAGGGCAACACCTTCATCACACATGTTGCCACTTGTTTGTACCATTTTCAGGCGATTTATAAAAAACGATGTGTTTTTGGATATTTGTGGAGTTAGGTGGTCCGCGAGTGTTTTTTTATTGGTTAAGTGGTCCTTGGTATGAAAAAGTTTGAGAAACACTGCTCTAGGGCATTTCATCTTAAGTTAAAGGATTTTATAATTAAGGGGAACATACAGTATAATGCCCATTGTGTGCCTCTACTGTGACATGTTTACAATGATTTGGAGCGATAGCCAATCGAAACGCACTTGTTCCATAGTGATGTCACTATGTTTAGGCAGGGGAGAGACACTTGAAATGAAATGTCTGATTTCAGCTTGTGCACACCATGTACAGGCAGAATAACCTATATTACAGACTGTTATATTCCATGTATTCGTATATATAGACCTTTCTTGCACTATTTCGATTTTATTTGTATTTACTTCCACATCTCAAAATATTCTCTTGCACTATTTTATTGTTTTATTTGTTTTATGTCCTATATATTCATGTTGCATCGCTGGAGGAGCCTGTGACTGACGTGTTTTCAATGCCATATCTGCACTGTAATGTGGACATGACAATAAAGCCTTGAGTCTTGAGTCCTTTTCACTTCCTTGTCCTTGTTGAAATGTCTGGTTTGCCATATGCATTTCAGGGGCCTCACATGAACACATCAGCTCGTGACAATCCTTTCTCTCCCACCTGACATGTTGCAGCTTGCTTCGGAAGCTTCCTAGAGTTGATGAAGATATGTTTAAATAATGCGATGTGTATTTGTATACGTCCATGGCGCTGTCCATGGTGCTGAAGTAGCAGACACATCGTACCAGGATGCTTCACTTCTGCCAGCTTTGCAGATTGACAAGTGGCAGTTACTAAATCCATTTTTTTTAGAAACGAGCCTTGTTTTGTTGTTATTTCATGCACGATGACATCTGATTTACATTGAAAGAAAAGTGTAGGGGACAAGACATGCCGTTAACTGATTTTGTTTAACACCAATGGTTTTATTACAGAATAAAACAATAAGTACAAGATTCAAGATATCTTATTGTCATATACAGTATACCGAGCAGTTGCACTGTACTGTACAATGACATTCTTACGCTCAGCTCTCCACACCTAAATATTAAGTATAAGATACGGTAACACTTTATTTTGATAGTCCTTAGTTAACACTCTACAAGTCATCAGTTGACGTTCAAGAACACTGTTTCAACAGACAAGTAGCATGCATGTCACTAACTGCCAGTAGAATATAAGGTACAGCTCAAGTGTTGATCTATAGATCTTACAAAAAGTGTCTGTTGACTGTCAACATGTTTTTTGCAACAGGTTATTAACCGATATTCAACCTTACTCTCTGTAGATTGTGAGTTCTTGTGAAAAACCTTTTGTTCTCAAGTGAATGCATTAGGCTTCTGTATTTATCTTATATATTAGTCAAATAAAACAGGAACAGGTGTTTCTAACTCAAACATTACACACATAATGAATAAATAAAGTTTGTGATCAGTTGTGCAAAACATTTCGCTTTATTCCCATGCCTGTTGCATATAATTAGTGCACGAACGTATGTGTTCTGTTGATAGGTTATAGACTTTCTACTGTTCTCAACTGTGTTTCACTTTAATTGGATAGTCCTAACACATGCCTACAAACGCTTAGTGGAGAATGCCTACTAAAAGTATACTGATAGTCAACTGTAGATTAGTTGACGATCAACATGTCAACTAAACTCTAAAGTTGCTTATCTGTTGATCATCAACTAATGCTTAATGTAATCTTTAGTTGACATCTTGACTCAACAGATTATCAACAGATAGTCGACCCTGTTGACTTTCAACTGACAGATTGATTATGTGATTGTCAATTTTGAAGATGTTGACACAATATACAGATAGTAAGGTTGAATATTGGTTTATACGCTGTTGACATGCTACTAAATGTCAACTGATGACTTATAGTGTTACATTTGGACTATCAAAATAAAGTGTTACCTAAGATACAAATATATATATAATACAAGCTGACACACAATTCCTGTCTCAGAATAAAAGTGCATGATAAAACAAAAATAGAATAAAATATAGGATATATAAACAGCCGGGTAGAGTATGGGATATGCATAAGAATAAATAGATACAACAGTGTGGATGGGAATATGAATAGTATGGAAACAATATACTGACAGCCAGTGTTAGAGATTTTGTGTCTTTAAGCTCCTGCAGCGTATTTCACAAGGAGACATGTTTGTGTTGTTCTGCTTATGATCACATTACATCCATGTTGCCTGACGTAACTTCACGTTGAGTAACCCTACGTGTGTCTCACTCCTACGGGAAGAAACTGAACCAGCAGACTGAAACTGCCACATGGATTCAACCCATAATGCTATTTACTCACACGTTTCCCACTGTAGCATATTGAAATGTCTTTGCAAATAAAGGCCTGTTCCACTCAGTCAGGTCTCAGATATATAAAATATATAAAAAACATGTCTAGGAAGTGTTTTGCTCAAAATACCAAACAGGTCACCCATTCTAGCCATGCCTCAAATCCCTCTCTTTCACTTCCTGTTTCAAAAGTGCTGATTGATAAAAAAAAGTAGGGGTCTGAGCTCATGCGGGACCCGGCAGCTACCGTCTAAACTAAATGCTGCCGTGATGAAACACCATATCATGGATTATCAAGGATCTGAAACAGTCTGGAGCTCAAAGGCTTTCTCTCTTGCCGGTTACACCACAAGGTGAGTTCCTTTCTACTTCCTGCTTCTTCACACACATGCTCTCCAGCACAGGTTAGCTCTGAGTGTTAGCGATGCAAATGTCAACACCGACCATATTACGTCCAAAACAGTCGGGCATTGTTTCTGATAGCAACGTTTCTGATTGGGCCGTGGGTCCACATTTCAGATGTTACGTCATATCGGACGCAAATCTGGATCAGCTCCGTTGTTCCCCGTTTTTAGAGATTTGGGTACGGAGGAAAAGAGAGAGGGTTTTATTTTCTGACGCTGCGGCAGGAGCTCCAACAAGCCGTTTAGGACAGAGAGTGAATACACATGCTATACAGAGATGCTGAGAAACCAATGTGACTTTGGAACATTGAACAATGTAAATCTATTCTAGTAGACCTCAACCATGGAGTTATGATCAGTAGAAATGGCCATGACATGATGGGACCTTTAATACACTTAGTTTTACATGCTGACTCAAGTGTGAAATGTATACAACTTATTTTGGTTCCCATTTGAATGAAAAATAAGCAATTCTCCAATTTTACAATAAAGATATCCAGCTAAACGGACATTTATTATTCTGTAAAAATGGCTCGGGTCATGATGATTAAAAGTGAACATGTTCTCAAGTGAAACGAACACATGAAATCCACAGGAACTTAAATGAAGGTTTCCACGAGGAAGCAATTAACAACAAATCCTTCCTGTGTTGTCTGGATCAGAACCGCTTGGTCTCTTAACGCTGCTCTGTGAGAATCTGCAGAACTCTGAAATGTCTGTAGCGCCACTAGAGGTCCTCCTATCTGAGGTTGGAAATACACCTACTGCATTCTGTCTGAAAGGAAAAGTCTGAATCACTTTACTTCATAGTGTTATAGAAGCTGCAAAAAGCTAATATTTCTTATTTCTTTTACAATCATGTATTATATATACTTTATATACACACACATATACATAAATATATGTAAGATACACATATAATATACATTCTGTTTTTGTGTTTCTGAGTATTGGTAAAGGAGAGGGCACACAAGAAAAAGAGATCGGGAGAGAAAGTAAATGAAAGAAAATAATATAAATATTAACCTTTGTAAATAAATAAAATAAATAAGTAAATACATAAATAAGTTAATTAATTAATAAAATAAATAAATAAAATAAATAAGTTAATTTATTAATTAATAAAATTCAATTAAATAAATAAATTAAATAAATAAATAAATAAAATAATTAAGTAAATAAGTAAACAAATAAACGTAAATAAATAAATAAAAGTAGTAATACAAATGCCACTTCAATCTCATTAGTATGCAGAAAAAGTGACAGGTCGCCCCGCCCCTTTTCGACCGGAAGTCCCGCCTTATTTGACCGGAAGTCCCACCTTTTTATTTTTATTTTGAAACCGGAAGTCCCGCCTCGTTCGACCGGAAGTCCCGCCTCGTTCGACCGGATGTCCCGCCCCCGCTTCCGGCGGATGTCCCGCCCCGCTTCCGGTTTTCAAAATAAAATAAAAAATAAATTAAAATTAAAAAAATGAGAAAAATAAAATGCCGTTGTTTTCAATCAATTAATATGCCTAGGATATATGTCCCGCCTCCTTACCACTTCCTGTGTGGTTAATCCTGTATACAGTATCGAATGTAACTTACAAATACTTGCAAATAACATGAAATTAATCAAAAGTAAGGCATCTTAAAAACATATATTTAAACCTCTCTGTTTTTGCAAACAGGACATGACAGGACATGAGGGGAGAGAACATATGGTGGAGGAGGGGGAACACACACACACACACACACTTTCCCCGCCCCTCACCCTCTCCCTCTATCTAAATAAAAAGCCAGCGTCACTCTTAAATATTTTTCAAGTCGAGAGAAAATGGCCAAGAGACGTCTTGATATGAATTTAATCAGCGAGACACCGGTGACAACTTACAGCCATCCGTTGGGTGCTCCAAATCAAAGTAAAGCATATAAAAAACAGATATTTTAAAAAGTCAGCCTTTTTGTTAAAGGATAGGGCAAGGGAAAACCCCAAACCCCCTATGGAGAAGCCATAAACCCCCTATGGAGACAAACCTGTGGTAAACAGAGGGAGGTAGGTAATATACTTAAATATATAGAAAGTCAGAGAATATTTATCAGAGGATAACGCATATACATTTGTACAAGTCGGCTATGGTGTATTTTATAAGTAACCAGAGTTTTCGTACTCAGACCGTTGCAGCAATTTCAAGCAGATCTCTGCGATATGCAGTCGCTGTCCAAATATAATGATGGCTTTAATTATTTGTTAACAGTCATAAATGTATTTAGAAAAACCTGTGCTCAAACATTAAAAAGAAAAAGAAGGGTAAGGTTACCAAAGCTTTTGATACAGTTTTTAACACACAGCGAGATCCCTAAAAAGTTACAAACAGACATGAGGGGAGAAAACATATGGTGGAGGAGGGGGAACACACACACACACACACACACACACACACACACACACACACACACACACACACACACACACACACACACACACACACACACACACACACACACACACACACACACACACACACTTTCCCCGCCCCTCACCCCTCTCGCTTTAGAGGCCTACAGCCGAAGATATGTTTCAATCTCCTCTGTCTTGAAGGCATTCTTAAGCACATAAATGTAACATTAGGCTATGCATAAAATAACCAAACGATTATTTCATTAACTAATTTGAACAGTATCAGTATTGAACATCATCATATCATAACAAAATAAGCTAAGGCAACTACTTGCATTCAGTGACTTGATTTTTTAAATGAAAACCAGGGATATCTTTTGTTTTTAATATCTCATTAAAAATATCTAATGTTAGTAACTATTAAAGAAAGAATGGGGACAATTCTGTGTTAATGTAGTTTGACCATTGTAACTGCTGTGCAGACATACTGATAAAATAGGGCTTCTAACTAATTACCTTAAATAAAATCACTAATTAATTAAACCAGTTCAATACGCATTATTCTTATTCTTATCATTCTTTATGAGCGCAGTAACGGTAAGGTATCTAATTACTTATTTATCTAGTATTCCATCACATAATAACAGAGATGGTTAAACTGAAGTAGAGACATGGCAGAAATCCTACAATGAAGCAGGACAGTGAAGGGAAAGAATTCTTTTAAATAAAGTTTTTCAAAAACTTGTTGAAGAAAAACGGTATACAACATTATATATAACCGCCATTGACATATAGCCATGTATGGTAGAAAGATTTAACCGTACGCTGAAAACTAAAATGTGGAGGTATTTTACAGCTAAAAACACTCCTAGACCTATGATAGTGTTTTTTATGTATGACAACTCTACAACTGGTAGAAAGTTAAGTACTTTTTCTGAGCAGATTTTCTTTAAGACTGTGACTCTTAACAAACCAACCCCCCGAGAGACAGACATACTCATCCACTTTTCAACGTATTTTGTTTTTGTCTTTCTCGCTTTTTTTCCATTATATTTTTGGAAAAAACTACATAGTGATTGCTAGCAAAAATACAACATGCAACTAATACATTATACAATATTACGACTTTTGGCGATATTTTCAACACAATATACTTGTACCTTTTTTTTTTTTTGTAGGACTTCAAGATATGTTGCATGTCATGCATAAACACGGTGTCATCTTTCTTGAAACTGATGTGCTGTCCGTTTTACAAACAAGTTATGTTTATGCTTCTTCATCCTATGAATGTTCCTCCCCCGTCCCTCTTCACAATAACAATCAAGGTGGATCTGTGAAATGAAACACCTCTTCCCAAAGCGTGACTACCCTATTGAGGGCATGCGTCTAAGGCAGTAGGGTCTAAATCGATGGGCCAGATATACTAACATGCAGAACGTACGGTATGTTTGAAAAAGACTAACCATTTATCCAGTTCAAGCTGTCTTTAAGATGTGACATCGCGCTCTGACTATTTCCCATAAAATCGTGACAAACTATTACTTGTTCTTACATTTGACCTCTTGCTGCTTGGTTGAAAATGATAGATGAAAAAGAACTTTTTTAAAAAGAGTCAAACCACAAATGTTTTAAGATTGTTACAAAATGTAAAAAATAAAAAAGGTCTGGAGACAAAATTAATTCAGGTGACTCTGGCTTTATTAGGACAACAGACATATAATACAAATGGGTTAGGGGTTAAATATAACCATCGTGGACTTAATAGTCTAACAAAATACTTTTATCTGAATACATTTGTTCTTTTTAAGATTATTATTTCAGTGGAACAATCCAGTGTTTGTTAACATTAACGCTTTCTTCTCTTTTTCTTGTGTTACTAAGATACTTTTAAACACACTTTGGTGTATGCAACACTTGTTCAGATAAAACAAGGTTTTTTCTTTTCTGATAAACTTACATATTTTAGTTATTTTATGTTACCAAGATACTTTGAGATACACCCTGATGTACACAACACTTAACAAAGGGTATAATATGAAGTAGTTGGTAAGGAAGGGGTTTTTCTTTAAGGGTGCAAAACTTTTAGAACAGGGTAAAATATTCATTAATTTGTATTGAATTGAGTTTTCTTTTTTTGATTTTCAACATACTATATGACTTTTACATATTTCTGACGTACTATACTTTTTTTTTTTGACTTTTTTCTGTAGAATCTTGACAGAACTATTACTTGTTCTTAAATGATGACCTATTGCTGGAGATGAGATGAAAAAGCTACAACGCTTAAAGAACTTTTTTCTAAAAAACTCTCAATTCTACACTGACTCCCCCCACTCAACGCAATAAGTCCCACCCCACTCAGCAAATCATCTAAAACGAAGGACCCCATCAAGACGACCGTTGAAAACTAGCCATGGATCTGAGAAAAACCAAGTCTGATGTAGCCTACCCTTATTATCACCAGGATAATGGATATGGGCTTAATGACTGGATGGTACAAAGTAGGGGAGAGGATGTTCCCGAAGAAGAGCTCTCCTCTATATGTAATAGTATTGTAAACGAAACATTTAAAGTGGTCCTGGAATCTTCATTTTTCAGAAACATTCTGTAACATTACCGAAGAAATTACACTTACTCTTTTTCTTGTGTTACCAAGATACTTTTAGATACAGTTTGGTGTCTGAAAACTGAAACTGGTTGAATATAAAGTACTTTATAAGGAATTCGGATTCTTTTAAAGGCAGATTTTGGCTTTTTTTTCTCTTGCCAAGATACTTTTAGACACACTTTGAGGGATGCAAAACCTTAAAACTAGAAAATGAAGTACAGTCTGATTAGATTTTTTCTTAAAGACTGTTTCTCTAAAAGGTAAGTTTGTGATTTTAACAATTTTCCCTGACACTTGGCAGATTTGTGTGTAATTCTCTCACAAAGGAACTGTAAGATACACTTTTTATGTATGCAAAACCTTAAACTTTTTTTTTTTTTTTGAAAATAAAATACTTTGTCTGAATACATTTTCTTTAAAGGCACTTTTTTTATTTTAACGCTATTTCAGTGGAAAAATACAGTTTTGTTGACATCAAGGCTTTTTTCTCTTTTCTTGTGTTACTAAGATACTTTTAGACACACTTTGATGTATGCAACACTTGTTCAGTTAAACAATGGGTTTTTTTTTCTGATAAACTTACATATTTTAGTTATTTTATGTTACCAAGATACTTTGAGATACACCCTGATGTACGCAACACTTAACAAAAGGGTATAATATGAAGTACTTGGTAAGGAAGGGGTTTTTCTTTAAGGGTGTAAAACTTTAGAACAGGGTAAAATATTCATTAAATTGTATTGAATTGAGTTTTCTTTTTTGATTTTCAACATACTATTTGTACACAATGACTTTTCCATATTTCTGATAAACTATACTTTTTCCGTAAAATCATGACAAACTATTACTTATTCTTAAATGTCACCTATTGCTGGAGATGAGATGAAAAAGCTACAACGCTTAAAGAACTTTTTTTCTAAAAACTCTCAATTCTATAATTGACTCCCCCATTCAACGCAATGAGCCCCACCCTCCACTCAGCAAATCTTCTAAAACGAAGGACCTCACTAAGACGATCGTTGTAAACTAGCCATGGAGCAGAGAAAAGCCAAGACTCCCCCCGCGAGTTGCAGTCAGGAACAGAGTCCACCAGCGACACCACCATGTGGGAAACCCGAATCTTGCAGTACTACTGCTGCTGATGCTACTCCTCGGGTCAAGAAGTCTCGGTTTAGGGACACAGTGAAATCGGAATTGTTTTATATTCTGGAGATGGTGATGTATCGGTACAGAAAAGAAATCTGCAAAGAATGCCGACGCAGTAACCCCGACCAGAGGCAACACGATTGTCGGAATGACATGCCCGATTTCTTCTTCAGAAACAATTACAAAGCGTTAATGAAAAGACTTTGGCTCGCTGACTTCGTTGCAGTGATTGACCAGAGTCTTATTGAAAAAGGCATTTGCGAGGATATACTGAGGATAGGACGCGCTTCGGAAGCCTTTCTGCACAAGCTTGTAAAATGCAGATGCCTCAAGGAGAGACTTGAAATATCCATACAGAGTTGGATGGAGAAGAAGAAGAAGACTAACAAACAGCAGTCGGATGGAGAAGAAGCCAGGGACTTGTTCAATGCAGTGACTTTTTTCTTTAAGTAAAATAAAAATGGGAAACTACTATGCAAAACGCTCTGTATATATTGATCATAATGTAGTCCTTACCCGTTTAATAAGTGTGATGATGGGGACGATTGAAAACAGAATGAGTAGTGACCCCCGTGTAAGCAGAATGGCTGAAGTTTGTAAACTAGAAGACATTTTGGATATCGTTCGTTCTGGCAGTACTATTCCGGGTCAATGGGAAATGATTGTAAACGAAACATTTAAAGTGGTCCTGGAATCTTCATTTTCCGAAACATTCTGTAACATTATCTCAGAAATGAAACAAACATCAACAGTGTATCATGTGCTCTCATTGTATGCTCTGTTTGTAGATGTAATGCATCTTTGCGTCGAAAACAGCATAGACGTGAATATTTTGACTGAAGTGAAAAAACTCCATCACGATATCTCCAGTAATATGGGGAATTCTAAGCTGGAGACTGTCCTGGGGATGCTACAATCAGTATAACTATTGATTTTGCGTGTGAAAAAAATAAAAAAAGTGGTTTTTTACATCTAAAAACTGTTGTCATCATTTTAGCAAGGGGAGCGTGTCTGATACATGTGTATTACAGTCCTTCTTGTTGTGTTTTTCAGTGTTTTCTGTGTGTCTGTACACACAAAGCACGCGTCATTATCTACTTTTCAGCTTTTATACACAAAGTGTATCTTTCAGTAACTTTACCAGAGAATTTAAGCATAAATCTGTCAAATGTTCAAAACAGCCTTGTTTCACTGAAATACCCTCAAAATGACAAACTGCCATTATTACGAAATCTCCTCAAACAGAGTACTTTCTACAGATGAAGCCTTCCCACTCAACGCAATATGTCCCACCCACTCAGCAAATCATATAAAACTAAGGACGACCGTTAAAAACTAGCCATGGATCTGAGAAAAACCAAGTCTGATGTAGCCTGCCCTTATTATCACCAGGATAATGGATATGGGCTTAATGACTGGATGTTACAAAGTAGGGGAGAGGATGTCCCCGAAGAAGAGCTCTCATCTATATCATATCCATGTAAGGTTTTTAGGACAAAAGAGGACCATGATAACATGACATATGAAGAATATCTTTCTTTAAAAGATGGTATTATAGATAACCTTTATAGAAACAGTATATCTCATACCACTCGCCAAGATCGCAAACGACAATTAGCAGAAAAGAATAGAAAAAGTAAAGAAAAACGAAGAAAAAGAAAAAGCAACATGAAAAGGAGAAGAAAAATTAAAAGCAAACGCAGAATGCGAATGAAAAGAAAAGGGACCATAGGACGGAAAACTAAAAAGACAAAAAGAAGGAAGGTGAAAAGAAAAAGAAACAAAGTGAAGAAATTTAAACTAGAGGATGGTGTTGTAGAGCCATTACCGGATCATAATAATCTTATAGAACATCTCCCGCTAACCGACTGCTGCGAATGTGTTGAACAAATACCAAAAGCAATGGCAGAACTTTGCTTCAGTATAATGAGAGAAAAAGCGCGATACTGTGGAATTGCCCAAATTGGCGACAGTGCCAGAATATGTATTAAAAGACTGTTGGAGGATCTCTATTCTAGTGTCGGTTGTCATTACAGCGAAGGATACGCCAAAACGTGTGTATAAAATATTCACGTCTATGCTGTTTTCGACGCAAAGATGCA
Source organism: Pseudochaenichthys georgianus (assembly GCF_902827115.2). Classification (NCBI taxonomy): domain Eukaryota; kingdom Metazoa; phylum Chordata; class Actinopteri; order Perciformes; family Channichthyidae; genus Pseudochaenichthys; species Pseudochaenichthys georgianus. The sequence goes on along the minus strand of NC_047514.1, from coordinate 1,426,759 downwards.
TTACATCTACAAACAGAGCATACAATGAGAGCACATGATACACTGTTGATGTTTGTTTCATTTCTGAGATAATGTTACAGAATGTTTCGGAAAATGAAGATTCCAGGACCACTTTAAATGTTTCGTTTACAATCATTTCTCAATGACCCGGAATAGTACTGCCAGAATGAACGATATCCAAAATGTCTTCTAGTTTACAAACTTCAGCCATTCTGCTTACATCACCATCTCCAGAATATAAAACAATTCCGATTTCACTGTGTCCCTAAACCGAGACTTCTTGACCCGAGGAGTAGCATCAGCAGCAGTAGTACTGCAAGATTCGGGTTTCCCACATGGTGGTGTCGCTGGTGGACTCTGTTCCTGACTGCAACTCGCGGGGGGAGTCTTGGCTTTTCTCTGCTCCATGGCTAGTTTACAACGATCGTCTTAGTGAGGTCCTTCGTTTTAGAAGATTTGCTGAGTGGAGGGTGGGGCTCATTGCGTTGAATGGGGGAGTCAATTATAGAATTGAGAGTTTTTAGAAAAAAAGTTCTTTAAGCGTTGTAGCTTTTTCATCTCATCTCCAGCAATAGGTGACATTTAAGAATAAGTAATAGTTTGTCATGATTTTATGGAAAAAGTATAGTTTATCAGAAATATGGAAAAGTCATTGTGTACAAATAGTATGTTGAAAATCAAAAAAGAAAACTCAATTCAATACAATTTAATGAATATTTTACCCTGTTCTAAAGTTTTGCACCCTTAAAGAAAAACCCCTTCCTTACCAAGTACTTCATATTATACCCTTTTGTTAAGTGTTGCGTACATCAGGGTGTATCTCAAAGTATCTTGGTAACATAAAATAACTAGCTCTCATCTATATCATATCCATGTAAGGTTTTTAGGACAAAAGAGGACCATGATAACATGACATATGAAGAATATCTTTCTTTAAAAGATGGTATTATAGATAACCTTTATAGAAACAGTATATCTCATACCACTCGCCAAGATCGCAAACGACAATTAGCAGAAAAGAATAGAAAAAGTAAAGAAAAACGAAGAAAAAGAAAAAGCAACATGAAAAGGAGAAGAAAAATTAAAAGCAAACGCAGAATGCGAATGAAAAGAAAAGGGACCATAGGACGGAAAACTAAAAAGACAAAAAGAAGGAAGGTGAAAAGAAAAAGAAACAAAGTGAAGAAATTTAAACTAGAGGATGGTGTTGTAGAGCCATTACCGGATCATAATAATCTTATAGAACATCTCCCGCTAACCGACTGCTGCGAATGTGTTGAATATATACTGAAAGATATATTCAAGATATGAAAGATATACTGTTTCTATAAAGGTTATCTATAATACCATCTTTTAAAGAAAGATATTCTTCATATGTCATGTTATCATGGTCCTCTTTTGTCCTAAAAACCTTACATGGATATGATATAGATGAGAGCTCTTCTTCGGGGACATCCTCTCCCCTACTTTGTAACATCCAGTCATTAAGCCCATATCCATTATCCTGGTGATAATAAGGGCAGGCTACATCAGACTTGGTTTTTCTCAGATCCATGGCTAGTTTTTAACGGTCGTCCTTAGTTTTATATGATTTGCTGAGTGGGTGGGACATATTGCGTTGAGTGGGAAGGCTTCATCTGTAGAAAGTACTCTGTTTGAGGAGATTTCGTAATAATGGCAGTTTGTCATTTTGAGGGTATTTCAGTGAAACAAGGCTGTTTTGAACATTTGACAGATTTATGCTTAAATTCTCTGGTAAAATTACTGAAAGATACACTTTGTGTATAAAAGCTGAAAAGTAGATAATGACGCGTGCTTTGTGTGTACAGACACACAGAAAACACTGAAAAACACAACAAGAAGGACTGTAATACACATGTATCAGACACGCTCCCCTTGCTAAAATGATGACAACAGTTTTTAGATGTAAAAAACCACTTTTTTTATTTTTTTCACACGCAAAATCAATAGTTATACTGATTGTAGCATCCCCAGGACAGTCTCCAGCTTAGAATTCCCCATATTACTGGAGATATCGTGATGGAGTTTTTTCACTTCAGTCAAAATATTCACGTCTATGCTGTTTTCGACGCAAAGATGCATTACATCTACAAACAGAGCATACAATGAGAGCACATGATACACTGTTGATGTTTGTTTCATTTCTGAGATAATGTTACAGAATGTTTCGGAAAATGAAGATTCCAGGACCACTTTAAATGTTTCGTTTACAATCATTTCCCAATGACCCGGAATAGTACTGCCAGAATGAACGATATCCAAAATGTCTTCTAGTTTACAAACTTCAGCCATTCTGCTTACATCACCATCTCCAGAATATAAAACAATTCCGATTTCACTGTGTCCCTAAACCGAGACTTCTTGACCCGAGGAGTAGCATCAGCAGCAGTAGTACTGCAAGATTCGGGTTTCCCACATGGTGGTGTCGCTGGTGGACTCTGTTCCTGACTGCAACTCGCGGGGGGAGTCTTGGCTTTTCTCTGCTCCATGGCTAGTTTACAACGATCGTCTTAGTGAGGTCCTTCGTTTTAGAAGATTTGCTGAGTGGAGGGTGGGGCTCATTGCGTTGAATGGGGGAGTCAATTATAGAATTGAGAGTTTTTAGAAAAAAAGTTCTTTAAGCGTTGTAGCTTTTTCATCTCATCTCCAGCAATAGGTGACATTTAAGAATAAGTAATAGTTTGTCATGATTTTACGGAAAAAGTATAGTTTATCAGAAATATGGAAAAGTCATTGTGTACAAATAGTATGTTGAAAATCAAAAAAGAAAACTCAATTCAATACAATTTAATGAATATTTTACCCTGTTCTAAAGTTTTGCACCCTTAAAGAAAAACCCCTTCCTTACCAAGTACTTCATATTATACCCTTTTGTTAAGTGTTGCGTACATCAGGGTGTATCTCAAAGTATCTTGGTAACATAAAATAACTAAAATATGTAAGTTTATCAGAAAAAAAAACCCATTGTTTAACTGAACAAGTGTTGCATACATCAAAGTGTGTCTAAAAGTATCTTAGTAACACAAGAAAAGAGAAAAAAGCCTTGATGTCAACAAAACTGTATTTTTCCACTGAAATAGCGTTAAAATAAAAAAAAGTGCCTTTAAAGAAAATGTATTCAGACAAAGTATTTTATTTTCAAAAAAAAAAAAAAAGTTTAAGGTTTTGCATACATAAAAAGTGTATCTTACAGTTCCTTTGTGAGAGAATTACACACAAATCTGCCAAGTGTCAGGGAAAATTGTTAAAATCACAAACTTACCTTTTAGAGAAACAGTCTTTAAGAAAAAATCTAATCAGACTGTACTTCATTTTCTAGTTTTAAGGTTTTGCATCCCTCAAAGTGTGTCTAAAAGTATCTTGGCAAGAGAAAAAAAAGCCAAAATCTGCCTTTAAAAGAATCCGAATTCCTTATAAAGTACTTTATATTCAACCAGTTTCAGTTTTCAGACACCAAACTGTATCTAAAAGTATCTTGGTAACACAAGAAAAAGAGTAAGTGTAATTTCTTCGGTAATGTTACAGAATGTTTCTGAAAAATGAAGATTCCAGGACCACTTTAAATGTTTCGTTTACAATACTATTACATATAGAGGAGAGCTCTTCTTCGGGAACATCCTCTCCCCTACTTTGTACCATCCAGTCATTAAGCCCATATCCATTATCCTGGTGATAATAAGGGTAGGCTACATCAGACTTGGTTTTTCTCAGATCCATGGCTAGTTTTCAACGGTCGTCTTGATGGGGTCCTTCGTTTTAGATGATTTGCTGAGTGGGGTGGGACTTATTGTGTTGAGTGGGGGGAGTCAGTGTAGAATTGAGAGTTTTTTAGAAAAAAGTTCTTTAAGCGTTGTAGCTTTTTCATCTCATCTCCAGCAATAGGTCATCATTTAAGAACAAGTAATAGTTTTGTCAAGATTCTACAGAAAAAAGTCAAAAAAAAAAAGTATAGTACGTCAGAAATATGTAAAAGTCATATAGTATGTTGAAAATCAAAAAAAGAAAACTCAATTCAATACAAATTAATGAATATTTTACCCTGTTCTAAAAGTTTTGCACCCTTAAAGAAAAACCCCTTCCTTACCAACTACTTCATATTATACCCTTTGTTAAGTGTTGTGTACATCAGGGTGTATCTCAAAGTATCTTGGTAACATAAAATAACTAAAATATGTAAGTTTATCAGAAAAGAAAAAACCTTGTTTTATCTGAACAAGTGTTGCATACACCAAAGTGTGTTTAAAAGTATCTTAGTAACACAAGAAAAAGAGAAGAAAGCGTTAATGTTAACAAACACTGGATTGTTCCACTGAAATAATAAATAAATAGTTGGTTTGTTAAGAGTCACAGTCTTAAAGAAAATCTGCTCAGAAAAAGTACTTAACTTTCTACCAGTTGTAGAGTTGTCATACATAAAAAACACTATCATAGGTCTAGGAGTGTTTTTAGCTGTAAAATACCTCCACTTTTTAGTTTTCAGCGTACGGTTAAATCTTTCTACCATACATGCCTTTATGTCAATGGCGGTTATATATAATGTTGTATACCGTTTTTCTTCAACAAGTTTTGAAAAACTTTATTAAACTTTATTAAAGAATTCTTTCCCCTCAGCTGTTTGTAACTTTTTAGGGATCTCGCTGTGTGTTAAACCTGTATCAAAAAGCTTTGGTAACCTTACCCTTCTTTTTCTTTTTAATGTTTGAGCACAGGTTTTTCTAAATACATTTATGACTGTTAACAAATAATTAAAGCCATCATTATATTCGGACAGCGACTGCATATCGCAGAGATCTGCTTGAAATTGTTGCAGCGGTCTGAGTACGAAAACTCTGTTTTCTTAACAAAATGCACCCGTGTCGACTTGTACAAATGTATATGCGTTATCCTCTGATAAATATTCTCTGACTTTCTATATATATTTAAGTATATTACCTACCTCCCCTCTGTTTACAACATGCTTGTCTCCATAGGGGGTTTATGACTTCTCCATAGGGGGTTTGGGGTTTTCCCCCTCCCTTATCCTTTAGCAAAAAAGGCTGACTTTTTAAAATATCTGTTTTTTATATGCTTTACTTTGATTTGGAGCACCCAACGGATGGCTGTAAGTTGTCACCGGTGTCTCGCTGATTAAATTCATATCAAGACGTCTCTTGGCCATTTTCTCTCGACTTGAAAAATATTTAAGAGTGACGCTGGCTTTTTATTTAGACAGAGGGAGAGGGTGAGGGGCGGGGAAAGTGTGTCACCATATGTTTTCTCCCCTCATGTCCTGTCATGTCCTGTTTGCAAAAACAGAGAGGTTTAAATATGTGTTTTTTAGATGCTTTTACTTTTGATTAATTTCATGTTATTTGTAATAGCCATATAGTTGAATATATAACCCCAAACATCGCCATTTTTTAGAATCCATTCTTCGTGAAGTTCTTCGGCTGTAGGCGTCTGAACCTGGCATACAAACTGCATTCGTTTCTTGATTGGAGCACCCAACGGATGGCTGTAAGTTGTCACCGGTGTCTCGCTGATTAAATTCATATCAAGACGTCTCTTGGCCATTTTCTCTCGACTTGAAAAATATTTAAGAGTGACGCTGGCTTTTTATTTAGACAGAGGGAGAGGGTGAGGGGCGGGGAAAGTGTGTGTGTGTGTGTGTGTGTGTGTGTGTGTTCCCCCTCCTCCACCATATGTTCTCTCCCCTCATGTCCTGTCATGTCCTGTTTGCAAAAACAGAGAGGTTTAAATATATGTTTTTAAGATGCCTTACTTTTGATTAATTTCATGTTATTTGCAAGTATTTGTAAGTTACATTCGATACTGTATACAGGATTAACCACACAGGAAGTGGTAAGGAGGCGGGACATATATCCTAGGCATATTAATTGATTGAAAACAACGGCATTTTATTTTTCTCATTTTTTTAATTTTAATTTATTTTTATTTTTTTATTTTGAAAACCGGAAGCGGGGGCGGGACATCCGCCGGAAGCGGGGGCGGGACATCCGGTCGAACGAGGCGGGACTTCCGGTCGAACGAGGCGGGACTTCCGGTTTCAAAATAAAAAGGCGGGACTTCCGGTCAAATAAGGCGGGACTTCCGGTCGAAAAGGGGCGGGGCGGGGCGACCTGTCACTTTTTCTGCATACTAATGAGATTGAAGTGGCATTTGTATCACTACTAATAAAATAAGTAAATAAATAAACAAGTAAATAAATAAATAAATAACATAAATACATTTTATTAAATCAATAAAAATGTATGTGTTACTCAAAGTTATTTATGGAACAGTGGATGGGATTTCAATGAATCAGGAAATATCATAACAAACCGTTTAAAGCAAAATTCCTCAGACTGGATTTGAGAAACGCTGAGGTCATGGAGGTCATAGAGGTCATGGAGGTCATGAAGACCCCAGACGTGACGTAGGTTTACTCAGTGGGTTCACCTACTCCTGAGAAGGCCTTATCTCCCGGCTCTTGATCAGCAGTATCAGCTGTGACCTAAAATGAGATACTGGATTTGCTGTCAGCGGTTTCCTAACTTTTGATATCATCATTTCAGTCCCCGACCAGACCTACATATGGAGTGTGGACTGCTACTTGGAGAGGCCCCAGTTCACCTCCTGCCCTGCCGTGGTGCCCTTGAGCAAGGCACCGGACACCCCCCTTCCCCCCTCACTCCCATTGCTACCCGGGCGCTGTACAATAGCTGCCCACTGCTCCTAGTGCTAGACTCCTGGTACTAGGATGCGTTATGCTGTCCTCTAAGCAAGGAGAAATGACCCATAGTAAAAATGAAAACACACACCTATAATTCAGGATGTCTCATATCAATGGCAGTGATAATAATTAATATTTGATCTGAAAATATTACTTCTAAAAAAAAAGGTCTTGTGGCTCAACTTGCCCCGGGTTAGGGGGTAAGTTGATCCAGGTCAGGGGGTAAGTTGATCCAGGTCAGGGGGTAAATTGATCCACTGTTCAAACCTGGGCATACCTACAACACATCTTAAAGGTAACTATAAACAATAAATAACAAACCAAATACAAGCTTAGTTTTTCAAATATTTTTAATATAAATTTCAATTGAATTGATTGATTTTTTTTAACATGTTAAAAGGAAAAGTAATCATAAAAATGGTGATACCATTTCATACATCTTACCAATCAAACACAGGGTAAATTCAACTTTAATGTAGCCTACAATGAGCTCTTATTATCAACTTGGCCTACTTTCATTCATTTCTCCATTAAAAACTGGCTCAACGTACCCCAAGGCCCGTGGTTCACTTTACCCCACAGCCACCATTTTAGAAAAAATAGCCTAGCATTCAAATTCAGAGTCATCTTTAGCTTAATGATTCACATAGTTTAATACGCTGCCAACACATCAACATATACAATATATGTGTTTAAACCAGGATACTTTTTTTTGACAGCCGATATAGCTGACTAGAAAATCTAGAAAATGTACTTTGACAAGCAAAACAAATTACAACCAGACCACAATGAGTATCTCTCTCTTTCACAGGCAATGAGAAATGGGTGGAGCTTGCATCATTTCTGGCCATTTGGCGTTGCCTGGTTACAGGGGGTGGTTCAATTTACCCGCTAGCTCAATTTACCCCCTTCTTCCCTATATATTATTCTGAAATGGACCAATCTGCACAATGACTATACTTTTGTTACTTTATTAAGTATATTCTCCAATACTTGTGTACTTTTAGGGTGTCGTATTGTCATACTGATATTCTGTACACATTGTGAAGACCACTGAGACAAATGTAACATTTGTGATATTGGGCGATATAAATAAACATTGATTGATTGATTTTACTTCAGTGACATTTTGAATACAGGACTTTTACTTGTAACAGAGTACTCTTTGGTGTTTATACTTTTACTCAAGTACAAGATGTGAGTATTTCTTCAACCTAGTCTAAATTGTGTAATCAGCAAAGGAAGTGTGACGTTTTCCCACATGTGTTGCCGGTGCACGCGCACATGCCGCTCAGCACGTGGCGCTGTGGAGTGTCACGTTCCTAATAAAACCTTAGAAGAAGAGGAAATACAAAGGCAAGAAAAGCAGAAGAAGAAGCAGGAATAACAACCAGACGCTCAGCTCGTATCTCAACAGGGGGAATATACTTATTTTAAAACGTATATCCTTATTTTACTACCACTCGGGCTGTATCCAGTAACAGTAAGCTGCTATTCACATTGTCTCTACTGTATTTATCTGGGAAGAGTACTTTAGCATCCACTGTGTGTTTACGTCTGGTGCTTTTTAGTATTTTTAGTGACGTTATTGCAACTTGCTGGCTGTGACATTTGCTGATGCAGCACACCTGAGATGAGCTGAAGACAATAGGAGCTTCACTGCACACTTTGGTACGAATTCTGCATATATATTGTTAACTATGCTAAGATATAATGACAGTGTGTGAGCTAATTAATGTCAAGGCTTAGCTAGCATGTGTGTGTGTTTCTACCTGGATAAGTTGGCTAATGTTCACCAAGGGAACAGAGGGAACAGAAAGTAGACTTCCGGGAAGAGAAGAGATTTGTAGACTCAGCTGTTTCTTACTTTAGTAATTTCCTGCTTTACGTTGGAGTCTCAGTTTCACACAGAGCTGAGAGAAGTACTTGAGTAGAAGTACTCAGATATTGTGTGTGTAGGAATACTCTGTCACAGTAAAGGTCCTGCATTCAAAAATGTTCCTCAAGTAAAAGTAGAAAAGTATTCTCATCAAAATATAGTGAAAGTAGCGACAGTAAAAGTAGTCGTTGTGCAGATTGGTCCATTTCAGAATAATATATGATATGTTTTATAATGATTGATCTTTAAAGTGTTCTCAAAGCTGGTGAAGGTGCAGCTAGTCTGAAGGACTTTGTAGACTGCAGGGTAGCTGGTGGATTTACTCCAGGTGGAAGAAGTCTGATTCAACACTTGATTATATTTCACATCCTTCATCCACATCTGTAAAGGGATTAGATACATGTAGTGGAGTCAAAGCACAAAGTAGCATTACATGGAAATACTCAAGTACCTCAAAACTGTACTTAAGTACAGACAGTACAGTACTTGAGTTGATAGATAGTAGATACTTGGTTACTCAGTACAATTCCTCCACTAGCACAACAGTATTATAGTATGTGTTAGTAGTTTCTGTACAAACTGTGAAGTCCACTGAGACAAAGGTAACATTTGTGAAATTGGGCTATATAAATAAACATTGATTGATTGATAGTATGTCAATTAGAGCCAGTGTTTGAACAAACCCTGTGTATCTCCCAGCTGTGCGTGTGTCACGTGATGTTATCTGTAGCATGTTGGCAGGAAGAGCTGTTTGTCCTGTCAGCGAATGTCTGCTCCAATATGCTCCCTCTGCTGCAGATAGCACACTGTGGTTTCTAACATGGACATGTCTCTAAAGTAGCAGGTTTTTACATTTGTATAAAGCTTTATTTGTGTAGCACCAGCGGCTTTAACAATCAGTATCAGAAATGCTTTATTCGTCCCGCAACTGGGAACAGCAGATAAAGTGAGGAGATTAGACTTGGATATTAAAAAAATAAAGAATGCCTAAGTATGCACACGTCATTAGTAACACAATAAGTTAAAAAACAAATGACAGATATGTACAGCATGGTTAACAAGTAGCAATGTAATTGTGTTTAATGTGTAATAATAATACAATTGCAGATTCAGAATCAAGTTTTTTGCCAGGTACTAGGGCTGCACGATATTGGGAAAAACTGACATTGCGATATTTTCTTCCCCTGCGATATATATTGCGATATGAAAAAATACACGAATTGAATAAAAGGCAGTTGTTTTTGTCCGCAAACCGTCTTTTCTTGAACTTTAATGCGACACAATTGCTATTTTTTTCAACAAGCTAAGCTAGCTCGGTTAGCAGCGCCGAACTGGAGAAACACATGAAACCACTTTATTCAGTGTTTTTACCTTTAATCACCGGGTCCGTTTGCTTTGGAGACTTGATTGTGATTGGTGGTTTGCTGTGCATGCAGAGCCTGCATGTCACTCACTCAAGTGACCCTGAGTGAGAGTTTTCCTTTTGTAGCGAGCAGCAAAATAATTGTAACATGACGTGTTTGAGTTAATTTGCCTACTTAATATCACACGTCCTAAAAAAAAAAAAAAGATTAAATAAATAAAAATAAATAAATAATTTAAGTCGCACTTCCTTCGTTGTGAATATTGCGCATGCGCATATCGCGATTATCGTCACGACACGATATATCGTGCAGCCCTACCAGGTACGTTTACACACACTGGTGTCTGGTGGAGCAAACATAAACAATCTAAGAAAATAAGTTAAAAAATGTAAAGAAAATAAGAATTAAAAAATATATATTTAGAATTAAAAAGACAAGCATTTACAGCAAATACAAATATACAAAGAACCTTAAAAGCTAAAAAATATTTAAATTTTTTAGGAAGAATGCTTAAAAATAATAACCACACAGTAAATGCCGTGCAGTAAAACCCTTATGCTGACATGTTGTTCACTTGATCAACATCTCAAGACTATTAACATTTTAAATAGTGTAAAACTTAAACTTCATCAAGTTGTATAAAGATGAAAATACAACGGTAATTAACCAAATACCTCAATGTCATTTTGACACAATATTGTATAATTTGGTGTCCCATTGGTGCGTTTACTAAATACTTTCACAATGACATACATATCTATCAGTAATGTGGATTTAATGACAAAGGCATATCAAACAGCTTTAACAGTAAGTTCAGGGAATGATGACGTCACCGTAATGCTGCCTTAAAACCAGGAAAATACCATATCTAGTATCATCACGAGAACGCCATAGAATGGAATCAAATCTTTATATTGTACATGAACAATAAGTAAAAACATGACAAACATCAGGGGGCCGTGGCTCTGACTCGCTGAGCTTGAAGAGGAAGGGGGGGGTCCTGGAGTCTGGATCAGAACCATTTGGTCTCTTAAAGCTCCTGTGTGTGAACCTAAAGAACTCTGAAACCAGTTTGTGTGTCTCCTGTCGAGATCACTGCAGCGCCACTAGAGGTCCTCCTGTCTAATGTATGCAATAAACCATCTTCACACCTGATTAAAGGAAACATCTGAATCACTCTGCTTCAGAATATAGGTGTTAAAGAAGTGGCAACAAGTCAAATACTTGTATATACCACTCATTTCTTTAGAGCCTTGAATTATACCCAGGCAAAGTGATTACTAGCTAGAATGCAACGGCAGTACGGTCAGCATTGTTGTGGCAATTTTAGAAAATGCTCAACAACGATGCCTGCTTTTCAACAGTCGCAGTGATTTTCCTGTTGTATTGTTGGGTGTGGTTTATCTCGAGAGCCCCTCACCCAAACACTGAACACTGTGATGCCTCGGGTCCTGAGCAGGGTGTCACAATTTCAAAGCAAAACTTAAAATCAAGTGAAATTAGATTTTTGATTTAGTTCCTCCAAAAAAGTAGTTTACAGCTCTTCGACCCAGAGCATCAGGGGGCTAGGGGTGGGCAATATGACCTGAAATGTGACCGTTTATTTTGCACCGATAGTAATATATATATATATATATATATATATATATATATATATATATATATATATATATATCAAAAGCAAAGGGGATATGCGTCTTTTGGCTTCACTTTTGGCGATATAAGTGGAACAGAATTGGCGGTCCAAAATGCTTTTTTCCCCCTGAAATAGAGGTGCCACGCCATTTGTAGTCTGACAAATCGAAGTGGGGATTACAAAACACTACATATGCATCTTTGAAGTATTTGTATAACTTTGAAGCAGTGTGAACATAACAGTTGTAAGTGAAATGATAAAGAAAGAATAAGGAAATATGTCTAGGCTTCATTGGGTTAGATCAGGGGTGTCAAACTCAAGGCCCGGGGGCCAAATCCGGCCCGCGACTTCATTTTATGCGGCCCCACAAGAGCTTGCAAAGAACGGTTACAGGCTGATTTACAGAAGCACACAAACTACATGTCCCACAATGCATCTCTCATCACACTTTTTTCTTTTTAAATCATTTTGTGACATGCTCACTGAAGAGACTTGCCATTATTTTCCCTAGACTTCTGCTTTCAGACGTAGTTAATTATGAAGTTATTACCCTGTCCGATAATAATCCAATGCAGAGGCAATAACATTATTTTATATATATATATATAACATATTTATATATGCATTTTTATATAGTCTTGAAGTTACAACCGGCCCTTTAAGTGCAACCATAATGCTGATGTGGCCCATGGTGAAATTGAGTTTGACACCCCTGGGTTAGATGCTATGATGAATACAAACGAAATTTAATTGTATGCAGTTTTGATGTTTACTGTCTTATTGCCCACCTTAGGCTACGCTAAGCAATGTTTTCTGTTTTTATGCTACAGTCAGGTCAACGTGCGTAGTCTATCTGAGAAGAAATAGGATGACTGTTAATACGTGGAGTTAAATGCACAGAAAATTACAAATAAACAAAGTACTACACCACAAATATACAACGGCTTCACACAGCAAGTAGAAAGTCATTCCTTCACTGTGACTTCATGCTCGTGCACTTACCGACTGTTCTACATGAATATTGCATGTTTTACGGCTGCTGTGTGCCAGTTACTGATTATATTTTACAACATGCTTCCTCCCAGTCAGGTGATGAGCGTTGGGAGGCTGAACGTCTGAGGCATCATGGAGGACGAGTGCAGGCCTCTGCTGAGCTCCGAGCAGCAGACGGCAGAGAGCTATTCCCAGAGAGGCTCCACGGACTCCCTGGACTTCAGGGCTAAAAGGTAGAAACACGACACTGATCGATATCACAATATCACCAGCACTGCGCCTGCGTGACAGAATAATGCAGACACACACTGAGGGTCATGTTCAGTACGAAAGAGGGGGCAGACTGGGAGCTATAGTGACGGCTTTAATACCAGTCCACAGACACTGGGTTATATTCCATCAGGATTTCTGGGCGAAAATCTGTCACAAAAATTTTCTTTTGAGCTTGTTAAGTGTTTGTCTACCTATCAACAAAAGAATGTCGCTGTCCAAATAAAATATAATATAATAATAATAATAAAATAAGCTTTGTTTGTATAGCACCTTTCATAAAAGAATTGCAGTTAAAATAGCATAGGATAGGCGTATAAAAAATAGATTTAGATTAATGGGACGACGATAAAATTGTGCCTTGAAGGAGGATAGTGCAAATATCGGTGTACAGTCTATGGTTCAAATGCATCCGAATTGTACAAAAATATTGTGTGTGTGTACTTGTGGGGACCTAAATCTGTTTACATAGTCACGTGTGGGGACTGGCTTCCCTTATGGGGACAAATTGGAGGTCCCCATGAGGGGAATCATTAATGTTAGGGTGAAGACTTGGTTAGGTTTAGGCATGTGTTGGTTAAGGTTAGTGTGTGTGTGTGTGTGTGTGTGTGTGTGTGTGTGTGTGTGTGTGTGTGTGACCCTCATGACAAGCAAATACTGAGAAGTTGAATGTGTGTGTGTGTCCTGCACCTCCTGAGTATTAGTACTGTGTGTGAGTTTTAATCCAGTTAGCTATTTCGCAGTGGCCAACTAGCTTTCTAGGACATACTGTAAAGCACATACTACCAAACCTGACACTACTAATTACCAGTGTGTGTGGTATAAACAAATAATGGGAATAATACAACTATAAAAACAGGCTAACTCAGCACTTTGGCTCCTACAGCTGGTTTTAAAGAGTCCTTGGCAGGTTTGATTTAATGCACTATGAAAAACTGAATTCCTTAATTGACGTTATTTTCCTCTACTTTTTGTAGACCTTTCTACGTGGAGCCCAGGAACATCGTGGGCGACGTCCCGCAGGAGAGGGTCTCTGCTGAGGCGGCCATCCTCAACAGCAGAGTGCATTATTACAGCCGGCTGACCGGCTCCTCTGACAGACTGCTGGTAAGTCTCCTCACTGCTAATCACTAGTTTTGAGCTTTTAGCTTGTATGCAGCCTGGAGCAAACTGCCTGCAAATCTGAGCTCCGCCCAAACCCTGGGTTCTTTCAAATTTAAGGTTTATTTTTAATACTGCGATGTTATAACCGTGCCTTGTCATTGCACTTCTCGCTGCAACCATTATTTTATCGCCTTTTTTTTAAAATGATTTTTAAATCATTACGCGTTGAATGCCTGCGTGAAGCACTTTTAATTGCCTCTGTCGTAAAATGTGCTGTACAAATAAACTATCCTTAAAGGCCCTGTCACACTGTCCCGAAATGTACACCCGATGGACACACGATAAAGGAAATGTTCAAATTCGGCTGTGATCGTAGCAACATCGGGCCGTTCGTGAGGGCATCTAAGCCATCGTATGACCGCCGGTGGAGTTTCTCAGGCTCCGGCAGCAACTTCGTGAGCGGCAACTTCGTACGGCACTCGTGAGGGCATCGTGTCAAGTCGTGTTATCATCGGTGCATTCGCCCTCACTCTGATCGGGGCGAATGCCCGATGGCACCGAGGATAACAAGATGCCCTCACGATGGCCTTACGAAGGGCAAAATTGACACACGAATTCAACACGAAAATGAGCCTTCTCAAGGTCCTTCGGCTATTATTTGGCATGCCAAAGATTTTGCCACCGCTCACGAAGTTGCTGCCGGAGCCTGAGAAACTCCACCGGCGGTCATACGATGGCTTGAGACGCCCTCACGAACGGCCCGATGTTGCTACGATCACAGCCGAATTTGAACATTTCCTTTATCGTGTGTCCATCGGGTTGTTTTATTGCACAACAAAATCATGTAAACATATTATGTAAATAACCCAATTTGTGTTCTGTGAAACTGAAAAGGATATAATATATTATTTTGAAGGCGAGTTGACCGGAAGTTGTTGTTGCTATGGAAACAGCAACATGACGGAGAAAACATAATATCGTCTACATATAAAGACGGATAAAGTAAAGAACAAAGTCTGAAGATATCAGTACAGTATCATAGTACTGTAACATAATTGTTTGGGTTACTTTCGTTGTATGTCTTAAATGTAATGTAAATGTTGCCTTCGTGTGTGGTTCGGGGCCATCTTCGTGTTCAATATTCAATATTCGGGTGTACATTTCGGGACAGTGTGACAGGGGCTTTACCGTAGTTGTCATGGCCAGGGACCCCTTATCATGATCATGGATGTATAGAGAGAATTGGATACGGTGTTTCAAGCAGGGCCCCGTTCATTCCTCTGATAGTTGCTCACTGACTACCCAGTACAACAATCCGCCAAGTGTTGTCCTCGAGCCCTGCCCCCAACCGATTCAATCTTTTCCCCAATGTGGAACGAAGTATGTTTGGGCCCACATGTCGTCACAGACTACAGCGGGACAAGTGGTATGTCAAGACAGGACGCGACTGATCAGTTGGCATGCTGATATCAGTAGCTATCTCTGCAACTCAATACATTGACATCTGTGGCAGGATGTCGACATTATAACCTCTTGACATATCGGACGCTTTTCGATGAATGAAAGATTGTAACCCAGGCAATAACCATGCAACACGTTCCCGTGTGGTTATGGTTATTATAGTGGACCATGAGGTTTTTGCAATTTCCTCCATTCAAGCTTTTACATTGACACCGAGTAGATCGTGAGATGCTTTTTTAAACTCTTAATTTGTATGAAAGACACGTTTTGGCTCTCAGTTTCAGATCCAGGTTACGATGTGGTTATGTTTCCCTAAGATGTTACTGTTTCTCTGACGTATGTATGCCTTTATTTCCATAAATACCTTTTGTACTCTATAAGATAAGATAAGATGTACTTTATTGATCCCAATTTGGGAAATGTTTGCGTTGCAGCAGCATGACAGACAAGGCATTGCACATAAGAGAAATGTAGGTCGCATTCACACCTCATAGTCCGCTCTCTGGTGCGCACCAGTTTGTTCCATTGCTTCATTTTTCAGAAGGTTCAGTTTGCGTTCACACCAAAACTCAAACGGACTATAAACTTTAAACACAAGTCATGTGCTCGGAAATGCTGTTCACCCATTGGTCAGACATTAAGGGGGTAAAAACGCAAATCCCGTTAATTTCTACCGGAGCCTCCGCCATGGAGCATCGGCAGGTTATTCTCATGCTGCTGTTAATCAACAGACATATGATTATATAATCAGACAACGTGCGTTAAAAAACATTAGTACACATATGAGACGTTCTGCAGTCAGGAGGGCGTTTCACCGACGACAGGTGTTCTTACTTTTATGTAGCTGACGGAGCCTTTCTACTTTACACGACACTGTTCAACACTTAATTCTGCTTCACTCTTTAACTAAACAACCGCGGATGTCTTGAAAGACTCTTTCGCTAAAGATTTTGAAGACATCCGCGTTCCTGTGGCACGTAAATACTACGCTTCCTATGTTTTGGTGCGGACTGCGTTCACACCAGCGATGAACTGCTCCAGAGTTCGCAAGCAAGCGCTCCGAGACCACCTATTTTAGCGGACCAGAGTCCGGTTGTTTAGTTCACTTCAGAGGTCTCGGACTGCGTTCACACCGACCCACATGAACCGCACCAAGCGGCTAAACGCACCAGGGTTCGATTCAACCGGACTAAACAAGGCGGGTGTGAACGCACAAGAGTAGAAATAAAGAATTCTAAAATGTAAACATCTTAAAACGGCAATAAAAAAGTAGAAAATATACATGTTGAAATACCAGTTTACAGTAAACAAAGTATAAAGCAGGATATTATATACATGCAGTGTTTCCCATACATTGATTTATTTGTGGGGGCCACCATTTTTTATTTTGGTGGTCTAATGGATAGTGAGGTGGGCTGAAGATCGGAAGGTTGCGAGTTCAAATCCCGGCTGGAACACCACTACTAGTGTGCCCTCAGTTACTCCAGGGAGAATGTCCCTGTAATTGGTCGTTGTGGAATAAGGCGTCTGCTAAATTGTAAATTATATTTTTGGGAGAATAAACCCACAGATCCTCAACTCCGGTGTGTCTCACTCATTAACAACGCAACACAGAGCAACAAGAACGTTGTCTACAGTAGCCATGAACTCGCATGTATTTTATTATTTGGGGGGGAGGGGGGTGGATGCGTGGGCCACCCGAATAGGTTCATAGAATCAAAATTCTGTGGGAAACACTGTAAATATATTTACTACCTGTAAAGAGAGGCACAAGATGGTAACCCAAGAAATAAACACATTCATTTCACTTTATGTGGTTATGTTTTCGCTCAGACTTTTCCCTGACATATGTAATATTAAACAGATGTCACGTCTTTATGCCTTTATTTGTCATAAACACCGTTGTTACTGTACCTCTTAATGCTGTGTTTTTTCCTCCTGACAAAGTGTACATAAAGTCTTAATTTTAGACGGTATGACTTTTGATTGTGTTCTGGTTTTATGTTTCAGTATTTGTAAGCAACTGTGACTGAAAGAATATTGCTTTTATTTTAATTGTTATGGTTCTTTCATTATTTATTTTTTAAGAAGAGGCAGGTAAAATAAGATTTTCTTCTCCCTGCTCCTTCTACCATGCGCTATAAAAAAACAACAACAGTATAAGTCTACATGTTTTGTTTTAAAGGGGACCTATCAGGCAAAATTCACTTTGTGATGTCTTGTATACATAACGATGTGTGTCGGGGAACTCACGCAGCGTCAGAAAATAAAACCCTCTCTCTTTTCCTCCGTACCCAAATCTCTAAAAACAAGGCTACAACGGAGCTGATCCAGATTTGCGTCAGATATGACGTAATATCTGAAATGTCAGAAACGTTGCTATCAGAAACAATGCCTGACTGTTTTGGACGTAATATGGTCGGTGTTCACATTAGCATCGCTAACACTCAGAGCTAACCTGTGCTGGAGAGCATGTGTGTGAAGAAGCAGGAAGTAGAAAGGAACTCACCTTGTGGTGTAACCGGCAAGAGAGAAAGCCTTTGAGCTCCAGACTGTTTCAGATCCTTGATAATCCATGATATGGCGTTTCATCACGGCAGCATTTAGTTTAGACGGTAGCTGCCGGGTCCCGCATGAGCTCAGACCCCTCCTTTTTATTTTAAAGCTTTATTCCCCAAATCAGCACTTTTGAAACAGGAAGTGAAATAGAGGGATATGAGGCATGGCTAGAATGAGTGATCTGTTTGGTATTTTGAGCAAAACACTTCATAGACATGTTTTTTATATATCTGAAACCTATGCTATTGCCTAAAAATAGCATTATAGGTGACCTTTAAAAAATAACTGCCATGTGTGGAATAAAAATAAATAAATTCTGTTTTCTCTCCCCTTCAGAGTCCTCCAGACCATGTGATCCCGCACACAGAGGAGATCTACATCTACAGCCCACTGGGGACAGCTTTCAAGGTGAAAGGCCTCGACCAATCCTCTAAAAACCCCAGTTTCATCACCATGTAAGCCCCGTCAGCTGAACAGTCATCGCCCGGAGCTAAATGTGCTCTTCATACTCCGACTGCTTTCATTCCGACCTTGCTTTCATCTCTCCTTTGCAGATTTGCTATATGGAACACAATGATGGGAACATCTATACTCAGCATACCTTGGGGTATAAAGCAGGTGAATCGCTTTACTCCACATACTCCTTACACATGACCTGCTGCGTATTGACCTTAGTTATTCTGCAGGATGTGCTCTTTGAAATCACCTAAATCTGGATATGTGAAGTACCTTGTTCTTGGCAAGATACTTAGGAGTGCCCCATGAACAAGTTGTGCTTATTTTTGTTGTTATATTTCCACGTTCTGTTTTTAAAAAGTTGTATTAGTTTGCCTTCTAAAGCGGCTGTTAATGTAGACAGACGGACGGACGGACGGATGGATGGATATAGATAGATAGATGGACAGGTAGACAGGTAGGTAGGTAGACAGACAGGCAGGTAGGCGGACGGACGGACGGACGGATATAGGTGGACAGGTGGACAGGTGGACAGGTGGACAGGTGGACAGGTGGACAGGTGGACAGGTGGACAGGTGGACAGGTGGACAGGTGGACAGGTGGACAGGCGGACAGGCGGACAGGCGGACAGGCGGACAGGCGGACAGGCGGACAGGCGGACAGGCGGACAGGCGGACAGGCGGACAGGCGGACAGGCGGACAGGCGGACAGGCGGACAGGCGGACAGGCGGACAGGCGGACAGGCGGACAGGCGGACAGGCGGACAGGCGGACAGGCGGACAGGCGGACAGGCGGACAGGCGGACAGGCGGACAGGCGGACAGGCGGACAGGCGGACAGGCGGACAGGCGGACAGGCGGACAGGCGGACAGGCGGACAGGCGGACAGGCGGACAGGCGGACAGGCGGACAGGCGGACAGGCGGACAGGCGGACAGGCAGACAGGCAGACAGGCAGACAGGCAGACAGGCAGACAGGCAGACAGGCAGACGGAGATAGATAGATAGATGGACAGGTAGGTAGGTAGATAGATAGTACTTTATTGATCCCAAATTGGGAAATGTTTGCGTTGCAGCAGCATAAAAAAACAATGCAATGTACATTAGAGAAATTAAGACACTAGAAATAAACAGTCCACAATATCTTGGGGGGTCGTAAGGACTGGAAAAGAGCTTCAGCACATTTACCCTTTACTATCTGCTGTATCTTTCAGGCTGGTTTCACTCTGGGGATCATCATCCTCATCCTCACCGGCCTGCTGATGCTCTACTGCTGTTTCATCGTCCTCAAATCACCAAAAGCTATACGTAAGTTATTCTGCTCGAGTCTTTTAATAAATTGTCCATTAGTCTAAAATATGTCTCTTTATTATTATAATGTTTTTCCCTTTGAGACACTTGCATTTCTCTCGAACATGAAATCAGAAAAGCTGTACTGGGAATACACGACAGCCAATGTAGAGTCCTTTTTAAAAACAAATATTGAAATGGTGTAAAGGGTCCCGTGGTCGGATCGAAACCAGGTCCTCCTCCTCCTCCTCCTCCTCCTCCTCCTCCGGGTCTTAGCCCCAGTGTATAGTCCGCCAACTCCTCCAAGTAAAGTCCATATTGTCTCTAAGCACCAGCACGTTGTTGTTGTAGTGTTTTTTTATTGGATTATTATACTATCTTCTATCGAGGAGAAGCTCTGTGGCTTTCTCACATTCAGCGTGAGATTTTTTTGGGGTGAAATTAGTGTGTTGGACAAAGAGAGGTGTGCGTCTTCTTATGCCAACAGTGTGAGAGTTAGACATTGTGAGAATTGTTTCAGCTGATTATTTGTAGTGTTTGTAGGAAAGGTGTATGCCTCCATTTTGTCATACACCCTTTACAAAAACCCTTGTGTGTATCCTTTACAAAAGTGCTGACTCTTATCTGGTAGAGTGTGTACTCGGCATCAGAGATGTCAAAAGTACACACATCCTTTACTCAAGTAGAAGTACACATACTCGTGTTTAAAAATACTCTGGTGAAAGTAGAAGTAATGACTAAACTTCTTTCCTCAAGTAAAAGTAAAGAGGCTTTGAAATGTACTTCAGTAGAAAGTACCCATAGCTAGCAGCTGCTTTAAAGAGTACCTGACCTCCCTTATCAGTGTTTCTCAAACTTTTTCATACCAAGGACACTTAACCAATAAAAAAACACTCGCGGACCACCTAACTCCACAAATATCCTGAAATCGCCTGAAAATGGTACAAACATGTGTGATGAAGGTGCTTATCTGGGCTATATCATGCAATTAAAAGTGAAACTTAAGCTCGTTCCATTGCGGAGATATTCCCGTGAGAGTGCGAAAAACTTAAATAAATGTATTTATTTCAAATGTGAAATTGTACCAATATACTCGGGGACCACCAGTGGTCCGCGGACCACACTTTGAGAAGCACTGCTTTATATCAATAGAACAATAATGTCATTGTTAGCTAATGAATGTTTCCATGCTGAACAACGGCAACATGACAACGTTTCCATTGGTCCATCTTCTTTAGAGAAGACCAGGAAGTGATGGATACACGGATCGTGTTCCAACCAATAGGCACGCAGTGACTCTAAAGAATAATGATCACGCACCAACACACATTCAGACTAAAGGAACCAGCTGTTTGGGAAATGAGAGAAGTAGAAAGTACAGGTATTTGGGTTCAACATGTAAGAAGTAGAAAGTACAGGTATTTGAGTTCAACATGAGAGAAGTAGAAAGTACAGGTATTTGAGTTCAACATGAGAGAAGTAGAAAGTACAGGTATTTGAGTTCAACATGTAAGAAGTATAAAGTACAGGTATTTGAGTTCAACATGTGAGAAGTAGAAAGTACAGGTATTTGAGTTCAACATGTGAGAAGTATAAAGTACAGGTATTTGAGTTCAACATGTAAGAAGTAGAAAGTACAGGTATTTGAGTTCAACATGTGAGAAGTAGAAAGTACAGGTATTTGAGTTCAACATGTGAGAAGTAGAAAGTACAGGTATTTGAGTTCAAAATGTAAGCAGTAGAAAGTACAGGTATTTGGGTTTAACATGTGAGAAGTAGAAAGTACAGGTATTTGGGTTTAACATGTAAGAAGTAGAAAGTACAGGTATTTGGGTTTAACATGTGAGAAGTAGAAAGTTCAGGTATTTGTGTTCAACATGTAAGAAGTAGAAAGTACAGGTATTTGTGTAAAAAATGTAGAAAGTACAGGTATTTGTGTTCAAAATGTAAGAAGTAGAAAGTACAGGTATTTGAGTTCAACATGTAAGAAGTAGAAAGTACAGGTATTTGAGTACAACATGTAAGAAGTAGAAAGTACAGGTATTTGAGTTCAACATGTAAGAAGTAGAAAGTACAGGTATTTGTGTTCAACATGCGAGTAGTAGAAAGTACAGGTATTTGAGTTCAACATGTGAGAAGTAGAAAGTACAGGTATTTGTGTTCAACATGTGAGAAGTAGAAAGTACAGGTATTTGTGTTCAACATGTGAGAAGTAGAAAGTACAGGTATTTGAGTTCAACATGTGAGAAGTAGAAAGTACAGGTATTTGTGTTCAACATGTAAGAAGTAGAAAGTACAGGTATTTGAGTTCAAAATGTAAGAAGTAGAAAGTACAGGTATTTGAGTTCAACATGTAGAAAGTACAGGTATTTGGGTTCAACATGTAAGAAGTAGAAAGTACAGGTATTTGAGTTCAACATGTAAGAAGTAGAAAGTACAGGTATTTGAGTTCAACATGTGAGAAGTAGAAAGTACAGGTATTTGTGTTCAACATGTAAGAAGTAGAAAGTACAGGTATTTGTGTTCAACATGTGAGAAGTAGAAAGTACAGGTATTTGTGTTCAACATGTAAGAAGTAGAAAGTACAGGTATTTGTGTAAAAAATGTAGAAAGTACAGGTATTTGTGTTCAAAATGTAAGAAGTAGAAAGTACAGGTATTTGAGTTCAACATGTAAGAAGTAGAAAGTACAGGTATTTGAGTACAACATGTAAGAAGTAGAAAGTACAGGTATTTGAGTTCAACATGTAAGAAGTAGAAAGTACAGGTATTTGTGTTCAACATGCGAGTAGTAGAAAGTACAGGTATTTGTGTTCAACATGTGAGAAGTAGAAAGTACAGGTATTTGAGTTCAACATGTAAGAAGTAGAAAGTACAGGTATTTGTGTTCAACATGTGAGAAGTAGAAAGTACAGGTATTTGAGTTCAACATGTAAGAAGTAGAAAGTACAGGTATTTGAGTTCAACATGTAAGAAGTAGAAAGTACAGGTATTTGTGTTCAACATGCGAGTAGTAGAAAGTACAGGTATTTGAGTTCAACATGTAAGAAGTAGAAAGTACAGGTATTTGTGTTCAACATGTGAGAAGTAGAAAGTACAGGTATTTGAGTTCAACATGTAAGAAGTAGAAAGTACAGGTATTTGTGTTCAACATGTGAGAAGTAGAAAGTACAGGTATTTGAGTTCAACATGTAAGAAGTAGAAAGTACAGGTATTTGAGTTCAACATGTGAGAAGTAGAAAGTACAGGTATTTGGGTTTAACATGTGAGAAGTAGAAAGTACAGGTATTTGGGTTTAACATGTAAGAAGTAGAAAGTACAGGTATTTGGGTTTAACATGTGAGAAGTAGAAAGTTCAGGTATTTGTGTTCAACATGTAAGAAGTAGAAAGTACAGGTATTTGTGTAAAAAATGTAGAAAGTACAGGTATTTGTGTTCAAAATGTAAGAAGTAGAAAGTACAGGTATTTGAGTTCAACATGTAAGAAGTAGAAAGTACAGGTATTTGAGTACAACATGTAAGAAGTAGAAAGTACAGGTATTTGAGTTCAACATGTAAGAAGTAGAAAGTACAGGTATTTGTGTTCAACATGCGAGTAGTAGAAAGTACAGGTATTTGAGTTCAACATGTGAGAAGTAGAAAGTACAGGTATTTGAGTTCAACATGTAAGAAGTAGAAAGTACAGGTATTTGTATTCAACATGTAAGAAGTAGAAAGTTCAGGTATTTGAGTTCAAAATGTAAGAAGTAGAAATGTCAGGTATTTGAGTTCAACATGTAAGAAGTAGAAAGTACAGGTATTTGAGTTCAACATGTGAGAAGTAGAAAGTACAGGTATTTGTATTCAACATGTAAGAAGTAGAAAGTACAGGTATTTGAGTTCAACATGTAAGAAATAGAAAGTACAGGTATTTGTATTCAACATGTAAGAAGTAGAAAGTTCAGGTATTTGAGTTCAAAATGTAAGAAGTAGAAATGTCAGGTATTTGAGTTCAACATGTAAGAAGTAGAAAGTACAGGTATTTGAGTTCAACATGTAAGAAGTAGAAAGTACAGGTATTTGAGTTCAACATGTAAGAAGTAGAAAGTCGTCAGAAAAATAAGTAGTGGAGTAAAGTACTGATACCAGAAGAAAGTACTTAAGTACAGCAACAAAGTATTTGTACTCTACTCCTTCCCAGCTCTGCTCAGCATACAAACACATTCATTATTACTAGCGGTAATTATTACTTCATAATAATACATGTAATAAGTTCTGGCAGGTGTTCAGTGTGTGTCGTCGTCATGTTCCCACAGAGCAGTGGCTCCATTAGCATGTGCTTGCCAGCCTCACACCTCGCAGCAGCAGCAGCAGCAGCACTCATGACAAGTGTGTCCTGGAGTCTCACAGTAACATTCATAATGCAATGTTTCCTCTCCTCAATGTCAGTGTTCTCCGCAGAGAGGCTTGACGACATCATAGATCACTCATTGATGCCCTTGTTATGGCAATGCGTGTCCATATGGTGTTAGATTACAGGTGTGTGTGAGAGTGATTGTACGACAGATGCAGTTTAGTTGGAGGTTTATTGAAGTAACCGTACAACACATATTTCCAATTATTGTTTTGTACGAGCTGTGTGTTCTCTCTACCTTTCCAGTCACATGTGACCGTTTATAAACCCGTGTGTAGCTAATCACCGCCACCAAGTGTCCAAAAATAATATTGCACGATTAGCCAACATGGAACATAAATGGCTCCAACAGTAATCGACTAATTGCTTACTTATCGTGTCCGTTTGGTCTTGTGAAAGCTGGATCCTTTCATCCACAACGAGGCGGCAAGAGGTGAACTATTTATTCAATTGTCTTCGATTCCTTTAAAGATCTAAGTCGGGGGTACAATATTACCTCTCTCCGGCAGAAACTGAAACTGTCCTAACATTTCGTAACCTCCGTTTTGAATCAGCGTCTATATAGCAACAAAATAATAATTAAGGAAAATAATATTTAGTGGCTTTTAATAATGTTTTTATAACAGTTTATGTACATTAGCAAGTGAGTTTATATCAAATGCACACCTGTACAGTTATCAAGAATAGACGAATCACATCTTCAAGCAGTGTTTACCAATATTTAAAATGTATTTTATTTATGCAAGTGTTTTCATGGAACTATTTGTACACACCTGGACTCAAAAAGCATTGCACATGGTCAGGTAGTGCAGCAGGTTAGCGCAGACTTCCTGTTGGAGGGTTTAATAACTTGTTCTCTCCACTTCTTGGTTTGGAAAGCACTTAATATGGCGGACCCTCCACGCGAATTGGAGGTGGAGGGAGAGGATGTAGGGGTTGGTTTGGAATTGGCCCGAAAGGCTACATGTAAAGCAGGGGTGTCAAACTCAATTTCATTGCGGGCTACATTAGCATTATGGTTGCACTCAAAGGGCCGGTTGTAACTATATAAATATAAATATATATATTATATTACATTATTGCCTCTGAATTGGATTATTATTGGATAGGATAATAACTTAGTAATTAACTTCCAACTACATCTGAAAGCAGAAGTTCAGTGCAAATAATTGCAAGTCTCTTCGGTGCGCATGTCACAAAACGAGATGCATTGTGGGACATTTAGTTTATGGGCATCCTGCTTCCGTAAAGCGGCATCTAACTGTATAATAAACGTATTATATTCTTTGCAAGCTCTTGCGGGGCCACATAAAATGAAGTCGCGGACCGGATTTGGCCCCCGGGCCTTGAGTTTGACACCCCTGATGTAAAGCTAAATACTGGGACTCGTGAAGAACACTAAAATGTACTGTTTTAACAAAGATCTAGTCAAAGAGAATACCTCTCTAATGGTTCCTCCTCTGTGTTGTTCGCAGCCTACATGGACACGTTGGACTGGGAGTTCCCGGACGTCTGTAGATATTACTTTGGAGCGTTTGGCCAGTGGTCCAGTTTGGTTTTCTCCATGGTGTCCCTCATAGGAGCCATGGTGGTCTACTGGGTCCTCATGTCCAATTTCCTCTACAACAGCGGACAGTTTATCTACAGTAAGTCACAACGCTCCTATTATACCAGGAAAAAAAGGGCATTACGTTTTACCGTTACTTTGCTTATTCTATCGGTACCTGTGTGTGTCTTCAAATGTGCTGACATTTTGAAACATGGCTGCTGTGTGATGGCCTCACCTTGTGTTCATTTCAGATAGGGCATTATGAATTCAGAGGTTAGGTAGGTGGTGAGGGGTGGGGGGGGGGGTTATGTAAGACAACAGAACAACCTACGAGGGGAAGATATTTAGGCTAATCAGGCAGGATGTCTAACTATAATCTATAAAACGTGTTGTAATCCTGCTAGTTATCCTCATTTAAAAATGTTTCTAGTAATCTTACTTCGTCTTTTGTTTTTTATGTAACTGTAAAGGAATAAAGTTACTTTCTTTCTTCGTGTTACTCCCCTGGCCTGATTATCAGCGTTCGCCCAAATGAAATGTGACTTTGTTTTGATCCGTTTCATCTCCTGTCTGCAGACTACTCTCAAAATCTCAGCATGTCCGATTCAGAGTTTGGGACCAACGGCTCGGATAGAGGTAAGCCACCAACGACACTCGACTCATAACTTTATGGTAGATTATCGTTTCAGAAGAAGTTCAATCGAGAGAATTTAGTCCTAAATTCATGACTTTCGACAAAGGATATCAAGTATCGTCTTCAAAACCTGAAAGGTCCCATGTCGTGCTTTTCCGGTTCTCACCCGTCCCCTTGTGTTATGTAGCTTTTTCTGCATGTGAACGGTCTGCAGAGTCACAAACCCTCAAAGTGCACCCTGTAGCGAGTAAGACTCTAACACAGAGAAGACCTGTCTGCTGCCCCAGAACGCCTCGCTGGACATTTCTCTCTTTCCATCGTTTACTTCCTGGGTCGTAGTGACGTAATGGCTACGCGGATTGACTTCCACACACACACTTACCATGTATACATCACTTCAGCGGACATTACATTGACTTACATGCATTTCCTGGAGACTTATCCTAACCTTAACCTTAACCAACACATGCCGAACCCTTACCCTTACCCTTACCCAAGTCTTCACCCTAAAATTAATGATCCCCCTTATGGAGACCTCCAATTTGTCCCCATAAGGGAGGCGAGTCCCCACATGTGACTGTGTAAACAGATTTAGGTCCCCACAAGTATAGTAATGCTAGACCAACACACACACACACACACACACACACACACACACACACACACTCTCAGCCGCAGCTCCACGGATTTCTCAGGCTGAATTTCGAGCTGTCTCACAGACCCCACGCCGCAACCAGGAAACGACCCCAGTAATCCAGCTCACACTGTCCGCTCCTCGAGCCTCAAAGGGCGGAGCAGCGAGCCCCGCAACGTCCCGCCAACACGGCACCCAGACCCCACGCAGCATTCATCTGTTTGCCATTACTGGTGTCATTTCCTGGCTGCTAACTAACGCCATGGTAACACATAATCACTGATGTTCTGCTGTAACGGTGGTGGACTCCAGCAAGCCGTGTAGGACAGAGAGTGAATACACAGACTATACAGAGATGCTGTGAGAAACCAATGTGAGTTTGGAGCATTGAACAATGTAAATCTGTTCTAGTAGACCTCAACCATGGAATCATGATCAGTAGAGATGGCCGTGACATGATGGGACCTTTAAGTAGATGTTAGAGACTTCTTACAGTTTTGGTCTGCTTTGACTTTAACATTGAATTCTACGCACATAAGGATGCATCAGAAAACTAATACATGAAGATATCTCCAATTGTCTCAAACTTCCTTTCTAGTTTTTTATCTGAACCATCATGTCGTCTCCTTTTCACCTGTTCATCTTTAGTGGAAACCAGCACCAGAAATGCCCCTTCTGTTAATGCTTTGTTAGTAAAGGCATCACTTCAATCTTTTCACTTCACTGAGAACATTTTGAAATGTGCAGCTACATAAATCACGTGTGTGTTCATTGTCCACACGATAAAGTGAATAACCCGACTTTCCAAATGGTAATGCTGTTCTTCCCACCAGTCATCTGTCCGTTCCCCAACACCAACCACGAGGGGAACTCCACCGTCAGCACCCTCGTCCTCACCGCCAGTGGAAACGATACTTCAGCCTCGACCTTCGAACACTGGTGGAGCAAGACGAACACCATCCCGCTGTACCTCATCATCCTGCTGCTGCCGCTGCTCTGCTTCCGCTCGGCATCCTTCTTCGCCAGGTTCACCTTCCTGGGTAAGAGCGGCCACGGGCAACGTTATGATCAATCCTCTGTGGGAGATATTGGGGTTTTCTATTTCGTCGTGTTTTAAATGTTTTTACATCGTGTATGAGAGTTTTTCAGTCTGCGGCTACAAGTACGGTTTTATTGTCTCGTGCTTTTACATGGTTTTTTTTGTCCTATCGATTTTGTCTAAATGTATTTATGCTGCTATTTATATATTTATTGATGTCAAGCACTTTGCTGTATAAATAAACATGGATTGAGATACAGACAGGGGTGTGTGTGTGTGGCTTCAGACTGCAATTCTTGTATGAAAGCGGCTATACACATAACGCTTATTATTATTATTATATGACTTTTGGATTACATCAATTATCAAAGCCAATGCAAATAAATACAAGAGGAAATACATATCAATACTAACATGTGTCCTGTAGTGATTCTGAACAGAGTAACCCTTTACAAAAGAAGACACCAAGCGACATAAGATAATAATCCTTTTCACGAGTCAAGGCAGCAACAGAATAAGAAGAAGCACAGATAGTACACGTGTCCTCTGCTTTTATTTATAGGAAAAGGTGCATTTCATTAAGCATGCTCGGGCAGTATGACAATGAGCACATTCTACAGTTTAAAAAAGCCGAAATGAAATCTGTAATGTTTTGTTTTTCTTTCCATTTTCTCCAGGAACGATTTCAGTGGTGTACCTGCTTTCGCTGGTCACCATCAAAGCTTTCCGCCTCGGTTTCCACCTGCAGTTCCACTGGTTCGACTACACCGAGTTCTACCTGCCAGGTAGCTATCCGCACGCTTCTGTACTGTACGTATCTTTACTCCACAACTCAGATACTCTTAACTATCTGTGGTTCACGTCCAGGAGTGAAAACCGTTCCATAGATGTTAGGAAATACTACCTCTTCCAAACACGCAGCTCCACTCCGAGTCTCCCCGATGCCATGTATTCTGATATACGAGTTTTATTTCTTGTCCCTTGATCGGATATTAAACCTAGCCGTTTCCTTGAACCTCAAGTCTTCTAAATCTGGCTTTTCATTAGTCTTAAAGTAAAAAAAAAAAAAAAAAAAGACTCACATTTAAGGAATTTTTTTTATCATTCTAGTTTTTCAGTTTATTGACTTCTGTGTTTTTATCCGTCACGTAATAATAATAATAATAATGCATTAAAAAAAAATTATTAGAGCGCTTTTACAATTACGTATTACACATATTAGACATGTTACTGTGGACTTTACCCACAGGAGCAAATGCGGGTAAAGTGTCTTGCCCAAGGACACAACGCAGTGGCGGCCGAGGCGGGTTTCGAACTGGAGTTCCCCAACGCCCCTAGATCTGATGACCAACGTAGTCTGACTTAGTATATGTATTACCTGGAAAGGGACGGGGCTGAATTTCTTATTTGTTTGTGTGAAAAGGGCTATGTCTATAAAGTTTGATTTGTATTTGATAGAAAAAATACTCTTTCCCACTGACCGTACATGTGGTTTCCCCTAGCAACCTGTAAACACATGTGAAAGTCAGACGGACGAAGCATGACATTAGAATGCTCCCGATCTGATGAACCCTTCCATCTCCATGCTCCCTTGTTTCTTTACAGCGACAAACATGTAACCCCTCTTTTTTCTCGGTTCCTCTAGAGTTCAGGGTGCTGTTCCCTCAGTTCACTGGCGTCCTCACGCTGGCCTTCTTCATCCACAACTGCATCATCACGCTGATGAAGAGCAACAAGCACCAGGAGAACAACGTGAGCATTACACCGCTCAGTCTCTCACTTGGGGTCCCGAGTCATCGTGGGAGACTTTGCCGGTACCGGCTTAATGTCCCGTTCAGAAACAGGAAGTCAGTCCCCCAGTGGTATATGTAGCTCAGGGGGTGTTTCTCAATGTCGAGGAAGGCTGCTCCAGAGCCACTATTTCAAGGATGCTCATCGAGTCCTGCCGAAGGACTGTTCCAAGGCCCAGCACACTTGGAATTCTACCGAGCCCGGTGTACTTCGTAGCGAGAAATTTTGAGGCTGCACATGTGTATCCTCCGCGGTCTTAAAATCCCCACAATGCTTTGCGCACGGACCAATTTCCCCAAATCTGTGGCGGAAAATGTAAGCCGGGGCCTCTCACATGACGCACACTTGCTAGCCTGTTCCACCATTCTTCGTTTTCCGAGGCTAGGAAGGATTCTTGCCTCGCTTCTGAAGACCCAGGACGTTTCTCAATGTCGAGTACGCTTGCTTGGTAGCACATGTCTTCCGAGTCACTTGCTTCAGAAGCGAGGCAAGAATACTTCCTGGCATTCGGAAAACAAAGAGTGGAACAGGCGAGCAAGTGTGCAGGTGTGCGTCATATGAGAGGCCCCGCCTTACATTTTCCGCCACAGATTTCGGGAAATTGGTCCGTGCGCAAAGCATTGTGGGGATTTTAAGACCGAGGCGTCGACACATGTGCAGCCTCGACATTTCTCGCTAGGAAGTACGCCGGGCTCGGTAGAATTCCATGTATGCTGGGCATTGGAACAGTCCTTCGGCGGCACTCGATTACGTAGTGTGCTTGAAATAGTGGCTCTGGAGCATCCTTACTCAACATTGAGAAACACCCAGTGTGTAAAGCAGGGGTGTCCAAACTACTATTTTGAATCGGCCCTCAGCTAATTCAAAAAGTATAATGGAATGCGGCCCACAAATTAAACTAGTGCTTGTGTTATACTTCGTAAATATATATGTAAAAATAAATCACACTGTATTCATGTGTTAATAAAAAACCTTTCAAATAAAGTTGGAAACATTTTCTAACATATCTTAGTTGATAAGAAAAAAATCCCAATGACTTATTTACACAACAAGCTTGACGTATCCACTTCCTGTTTCCTATTATTATAATCAACCTGAGGCTTCTGTTTTAAGGGATGAGCTGCCAACACTCACGAGCGTCCTTTACCTACTTGATTTTGCTAACTTAATACTGAGCTTATGAGGCGATGCACCTCTCGTGAGCGGCCCAGCCCTTACTGTAGTACGTTTTTCCGTCCGTGGGCCACGGTGAGAACAGTTTGGAAACCCCTGATGTAAAGAGATGCTGAGTCTGATGTGTTTTCTGTTCCAGGTGCGGGACCTGTCCGTGGCCTATCTTCTAGTCGGGCTCACCTACCTGTATGTGGGCGTGCTGATCTTCGCTGCCTTCCCCTCACCTCCTCTCTCCAAAGACTGCATCGAACCAGTGAGATTTTTACACTGACTTGTATATCGTTTCCTTTTTTATATTTGTCTATTCATTTATTTTCGGGACCGTGCACATGCATGTCTGTAAATGTGCCAGTTGGCCAAGAGGCGATTTGTCATCTGTAGTCCCGGGACAGATGTTGTAAATCAACCTAAAGACAAATTTCATTTTAAACAATCAAATAAAAACATGCTACATACATTACTGGAAATGTTAATAAAACAAATCAAATGCAACTAAACGAAAAAGCACATGTTAAAACACAGGCTGTGGGTTTTAAGGAGCAGAAGATTGCGTCGGTGTTTCAGAGCTGGGGGAGGAGCTCCAACAAGCCGTGTAGGACAGAGAGTGAATACACACACTACACAGAGATGCTGTTTGAGAAACCAATGTGAGTTTGGAACATTGAACAATATACATGTATTCTAGTCGACCTCAACAATGGAGTTATGATCAGTAGAGATGGC
This sequence comes from Pseudochaenichthys georgianus, assembly GCF_902827115.2. Classification (NCBI taxonomy): domain Eukaryota; kingdom Metazoa; phylum Chordata; class Actinopteri; order Perciformes; family Channichthyidae; genus Pseudochaenichthys; species Pseudochaenichthys georgianus. The sequence goes on along the minus strand of NC_047514.1, from coordinate 1,395,082 downwards.
CGTGACGTGGTGGGACCTTTTAATAGAAAATGAAGACTGACAGAAATAACTTTTCCTGAGTGGAATAATGCAATTTATGTTTTATGTAGGTTTGTCATTGCTGTTTTTGGACGCAGGGGATGTTCATAGGAGATTGTTGAACTCCACCTAGTTAAAACAAGTGCCCTCATAAGACCCCCCCCCCCCCCCCCCCCCTCAAACGTTTCTGTATGAGGCAGCAGACTTTGGGATGGGGAAACGACAGTGAGAGATATTTCTTTAAAGTCGCACTGTGGCTCTCTCGTCTCCTGCAGAACTTCCTGGATAACTTCCCCACCAGCGATGTGATGGTGTTTGTGGCGCGGGGCTTCCTGCTGTTCCAGATGATCACAGTCTACCCCCTGCTGGGCTACCTGGTGCGGGTCCAGGTGATGGGCCAGATCTTTGGAAACCATTACCCCAGGTACCACTGAAGGACATCACATTACACCTCGTTGTTTCTGTGGAAGCTCAGCAGACTGTGGCGATGAGCATATTATCAGAGCACAAATATTATTAATGGATATGTTACTTGCTTCCTTTGGTTACTCAAACCCTTTATGAAGTTAGAAATACGCTACATGTATACAGTTTTGTACATTTAACGTCTTTAGACTGTAAGTGTAAATATGCATATTGACATTTAATTGCACTGTCATCGCTACGACCTCTGCTTTTACCACCATTTATTTATTTGTGTCTATTTGTTGACTGCAGTGAGAGTTGCCAAAGAAATGTCGTTGTACTTTGTATGATGACACGACAGATATATTCTATTCTAATAAGCTTTTATAAGTTTCTTAAACATTACGTACCAGAACATTCTGTCTTAATGGCCAAACTGTTACTTAAGTCTCCTTTGAAGTACATTTATATTTTATTCTGGGCCCCAATGCGTGACTGAATCCTCCGAGTCCATCACAGATCCGTTTTGGGTTCCACAGCAGGGACATTTTCAGTGATAAAATAAAATCAATTCAGGAAACGGAGACACTCAAAAAAGTCTTAAAAAGGTGAAATTAGACTTCCGTAAACCTGCTGAGTGTTGGACCTCTGAGTGAGGGTTGAAATGATATTGCAACTAATGTTTCTTCGTCTTCCTGCAGCTTCTTCCACGTTCTGGCGCTGAACATTTTAATAGTTGGAACCGGCGTCCTGATGGCCAAGTTCTATCCCAATATTGGATCCATCATCAGGTGTGTTTGAACCGTCCCTATTCATACTCACTGCACAACAATAAGTAAAATGTAATACGTCAATTGTTTCGCAAACCTGTGGCTACAAAGGACACAAGATAACATAACATGGACAGAACTGTGTGTAAAAGTCCTGATTACATTTCAATGTGGTGTGAAAACAGTATTAAGTTCATCATCAACCTGATGACTCCTGGAATTGTTTAACTGAACAGATGTGACCGTTATATTGTGTGTAGATAGATGTAGCTAAATGTATAAAACCTAGCTTAACCTTGAAGAAGTCCAGCTTCCACTCACTTGTATGACCTAGTATGAGCCAAGTTGTAAACATATTGGATCCTTATTACCCGCAATGCGACTACTAAGTTTTCCTCGAGCCACGACATGTTTTATTACACGCTACATTATCATCACCATCACAGATACCGGTAAGGTCCATAAATGTCACTTCAAAAGACCGTATATTCTGGCTGCCACGTCTTGGAAGATTCTCTCGAATAAATAATAATATATTTTATTTATAAGCGCACTTTTCATTTGCGTAAACAAAACTCAAAGTGCTACAAAATAAAAAATTAAAAAGGGTGAAACAAAACAACAATAAAAAAACAATTTTAAAACATAATAAAAGCCGTGACATTCATGCCGGCATGGCATAATGTGGGGGATTTAAAAATCTATTTAAAGGCTATTCTAAAAAGATGCGTTTTTAGGCCTTTTTTGAAAGCCTCCACAGTCTGTGTGTCCTCAGCTGGCTTGGGAGGGCATTCCACAGTCTCGGAGCAGCGGAGCAGAAGGCTCGGTCTCCCATGGTCTTCAGTTTTGTCCTTGGTGGGATGAGGAGGTTTGCCTTTACTGAACGTAGGTTCCTCGTGGAGGTTTGTGGGGTGAGCAATTCCTTGATGTAGGAGGGAGCATTTCCATATATGCACTGATGAGTGAAGAGGGTGACTTTGTAGTCAATCCTGAGTGAGACCGGGAGCCAGTGCAGTGATTTGAGGATGGGTGTGATGTGTTCGTACTTCCGCACTCTCATCAGGATCCTAGCAGCTGTGTTTTGGAATAAAGATTTAGTTTCTATAAAATCTTTTGCTTCAACACAAAGAGTCAGTGGGTCGTCGTGGGGGAGCACAAGATCTTCTCTAATCAAGTCGTAAAACACTACTGAGGAAACACACTTGAAATGAAACGCCATGCAGCATTTGGAGCTCGTGTGAGTCCGTTTCTCCGTCGTGATTTCTTCAGCTTCGGCGTTAATGGTGGCCGCCGCAAGTTGTCTTGTACGTTTCATTTACCATCTCTCTCTTTCTCGTACGTTTCATGTCATCTCTGCGTTGCTAAAAAGGCAATAATGCCCACACAAATAATAAGATCAATAAATGTTTTTGCAAAATGTACCTATCAATTCCTCTGAGTTGTGGGTGGTATTAATGCTTAATTTAAATAGCCGTTATTTATTGTGTTTTTTCTGCAATGAGTACGTTTACTCTTAAGAACATTTTCCTAATTAAAGGTCCCGTGTCATGCTTTTCCGGTTATCACCCGTCCCCTTGTGAGTTATGTAGCTTGTTCTGCATGTAACCGGTCTGCAGAGTCACAAACCCTCAAAGTACACGCTGTAGCGGAGGCGCAGGAAGGTATTTTGAGTGGGGGTGCTGAGGTGCTGGACTCCAGTGGACTTAAGGGCACTATAGAGCACGCACAAAAGCACTCCCCACACGCAAACACACAGGACACCCGCGACTGTTACAATGAAGGCTCGATAATCAGCTCACGGCATATAGGCAGGGGTTAAGTGCTTTTTTTTTTTACGAGTGGGGAGCGGACCTCACCTCCTCTAGGGGGGGTCCGGGGGGGTGCTCCCCCGGAAAGATTTGTTTTAAATATTGAAGTTAAAAGCATCAAACTGGTGCACTTTGAGAGCAACATGAAGAGATCTATGGATACATCTCAACATCCAGATGAAACACAACTGTAAGCAGATGTTCTTTTTCTTTATGGATATTTTACAAATCACTCCCCTTTCAAACTGTATTCTTGTTTTACTGCCATATAGTATTACTAGTATAGTAACTGTTTTCCCTTTATTCTCTTATTTGTTTTATAGTGATCATATGAAGGTGTGCCACGGAAATAATCTTTTGAATAATTTGTGACCAAACCGTTTGAGACCCACGGAGATAACTTAGACTAAAGTTAACTATCTAAACACTCAGAGTCCTTTAGCTCACCTGAGCCTCTCAGTCTGAGAGGAGAGCTCTCCTCCAGCTTGTTGTGGAACCAACAGCTCCGTATGTCCGTTAGTGCAGCTAGCTAACGGCTAACCAGATGCTAACTACACGGTCCCTGCTGCTGGCACCGGTCCCTCTCTCTCACACACACACGCACGCACGCACGCACACACACACACACAGCCGAGCTTGAATGGCACAATTTTATTTCCATGCAACTCTCCGATTGGTCTGGTGTCTTGCCTCTGTTGCATTCACTGAACACGGGAAGTTACAGTCCTGTCGTCCTCTCTAGTGTCTTGATGAGGTTCACGTAAAGCACGGTTAATGTATTATATTATTGAGGTAGAATTGTCCGGGGCTACAGAAAAAACATTCGGGGCAAGCCAAAATATTATTTTACCAACAATGTGGAATGTATTGGCTACATATTACACAGATTATGCACAGCGGGAGCAGCAATAACCGTCAAATAATAATTCAGAGAGGTGAGCTCCGCACCCCTGCCTGCCACTAGGGGGGCACACACACACACACACACACGCGCGCGCACGCACACACACACACACACAAAATCTTTTCTATTCTAGTAGACCTCAACAATGGAATTATGATCAGTAGGACCATGGGACCTTTAAATACTTTTACTTACTCTGTGTACCATTCTTGTTGCAGTACTTTACCTTGAAATTGAGTATTCGTATATTGTGGTATTAGTAGTTTTACTCAAGTAAAGTATCTGAATACTTTAAACCAAGGATCCCAAGGATTATCAGCAACATGTTCTTAAAGTTTAAAAAGTAAAAGTACTCCTTGAGATGTGTGTATATAATATTTATATTATGTGTATATAATTATATTTATATTATATGTGTGTATATACATTTTTTGTGACAACAGTAGCATTTTACTGTTGTAGACAAACAAAGTAAAATATATAAATAATATAACTCTTTTGTGACTTAAATTGTTACATTTTTAGAGATGCATTTTGTTAAAAGTAAAATGTAGTGCAGTCAAATTACATTATTTCCCTTTCCAAATGTAGTGGAGACGTAGCATAAAATGGAAATACAAGTACTTCAAACTCGCCTTTTAAGGACAGTACTTGAGTAAATGTACTTAGTTACTTCCCACCTCTGTCCACCACTGACTGACAAAGTAAAATATGTAAATAATTTGACTCTCTTGTGACTTTAAGGGTTTAATTTTTAGAGCAGCATTTTGGTGAAAGTAGCTTTTCAATAAATGTAGTGGAGTAAAATGACATTATTTCCCTTTCTAAATGTAATGATATAGTATAAAGTAGCATAAAATGGTAATACAAGTACCTCAAAATCACAATTAAGGATAGTACTCCAGTAAATGTACTTAGTTACTTCCCACCTCTGAGTAAACCTCACTCATGGACCCGTTGTGACGCTGATGCTGCTCTCTGTCGCCCCCTGCAGGTTCTCTGGAGCAACATGCGGCCTGGCGTTAGTGTTCGTCTTCCCCTCATTGGTCCACATGATCTCCCTGAAGAGGCAGGGGCTGCTCCGCTGGCCCTCAACGCTCTTCCACAGCTTCCTCATCCTGCTGGGCATGGCCAACCTGCTGGGTCAGTTCTTCATGTGAACACTGAAGCATTTAGAAGCACCATGAAGGGAAATATGAAATAAGGATGTCGATAAATGGAGTGCATAACCACACACACGGTGCTTACTATTCCACTTATTTAATGACCGGATGAACCTCAGCAGCCGTGGATTTAATGTCTGTTTCTGTGGTATAAAATGTAACCTCACACTTACTGTTGTGATTTTAAAAGGCTTTATGGTGTAAGGGACATTAAACCTATGTCTTGGTTTGATTATCTTTGTATTTCCACACACAATTACTTTTGTTTCACTACCACACCTCTCACAGTGTTGCTTTGACCTGTGAAACACCACGGTACACTACTCGGACACGTTTAGAGCTGACACCAAGAGAATGTTGGACTTCTACCGATCGGATGGACGGAGACATTGCTCCAAAGGAATCCTCATGTTGCTCTCAGTCTGTCTGGAAGTGGAAATGCTTAAAGTGCTAATTTGTTACAAAAGGGAATTAACCGCCGGACATTCTGATCATATCTGTGGAGTTGTGTCTGCGTGACTCACTTTGGGGAATTCTCTCGCTGCTTTAAGGGCGGCCATGTTGTGCGGATGTATATTTGAAGCGTTTGGCACAATCTTTGAATTTTATGAGCAGTGTTGATTTATGTGTTATGTTTATATGATCCCTCTTTTCTAGATACTGCATCTAATGTGTTATATTTGACTAATGATAGGATAGACAAAGGGAATATGTGCGTTTAAATAAACTGTCTGTGAGAACTGAAGCTCCTGTTGTGCTTTTAATCGTGTGATCCGAAAGGAGATGGTTGCAGTACAAAGGAGAAGAGACACATGTACGTGACAGGCTAAGGGGCGGGACATCTCTTAGCTGTTGACCAATCACAACAACGCCGGCCAGCTAACCAATCACAGCAGACTGGGCTCTGGTGTCAGACAGAGGGTGAAAATACACCAGAACATCAGCAGGAGAGGACTCTAAGGTAGAGACCTATACTGATATACACCTGAACATCAGCAGGAGAGGACTCTTTAAAGTAGAGACACTATACTGATATACACCTGAACATCAGCAGGAGAGGACTCTTTAAAGTAGAGACACTACATACTGATATACACCTGAACATCAGCAGGAGAGGACTCTTTAAAGTAGAGACACTACATACTGATATACACCTGAACATCAGCAGAATTTAGTTAATGGCTCATATCTGGGAAGATGGTAGCGTCACTACAAATAAAGTCCTTTAAAGTGATCATAAAATAGTCATAATGCTTTCTTTACTGTACACATAGTGTCAGTGTGGGATGTAAGCCTCTGTCCCTCAGCTCATGAGAACAAAGGGACCAGTCTCCACTGAACCGTCCTGTGAGACGACCAGTCCTTCATGGTTGCCCCCAAGAACCCTCTAAAGTTCGGACACTTCAATATGCAGTGGTTGGGTGGGTTATGTTAGAAATGAAATCCGTTACTATTTCCCTAATGTTTACCTGGTTCCTCATTTTCATGTGTTTTGGCATATTTGTGTTTTCAATATTTGCATCGATTTAGAAACTGCAGTGTTTCGGGACGTTGAAACATCTTTCCACCGGTCGGCCGCCGTACTTCAGAACTAGAATTTGGAGATATAAGTGAAATATTACGCAAATCAAATCAGGCAAACAATATAACAAAGATATCAGCAAGTAAAACATTTTCAACCGGCTCTAATTTGTGCTGCTCAACCAATTCAGTTAATGTCTTTTAAAATGAAATGTCTATCTGTGCTGCCTTTTGATTTAGTTTTGGTTTCGAACACACCTCCATACTTCCATTTTATGAAGCTCTCCTCTGAGGCATTCATCTTTCAACTTTTGAGCACCACCTCCGTCATCACTGCACGTGTGGTGAGTGATTCCTCTTAAACAAAGCAATGCTTACGGAGTCCCAAAGGTGTCCCAAAAAATAAATAAGCTAAAAAATAGATGAATAAATTAAGAATAAGATGTTTTTCTACATTCACTCGTATGTTCCCACAAGTACTAATTTAAATATTTCCACATTTATTTTGAAATGTATTTTTTTCTCTACTTTTTTTTAATATAATTTTTAACTTTTATTGCGATTTTTTTTTGCATCTCCTTTTCAAACACAAGGGATGCTCCCATTGGCCGATCAGTGTGTGAGGAACAACAATGGTGGCGTACGTACAGGATGTGAGTTTTTGGCAATTATATTTAGAAATATATACTTCTTTCCCAGACTGATAATCCATCAAGAGCCTAAGGAAACAAATCCATGTGGACATATCAAATGAATAATACTTCATTCAAATATATATTGATTGCATCTTGATCCTATCTTTCTAAGCACATTTTCCATTTATTCTTTCCCTATTGATTTATTTCTTTATCTATTGCTTTTGTCAGTATTTGGCTCCCATTGGCTGATCAGTGTGTGAGGAACAACAATGGTAGTGTGTACAGGATGTGAGTTTTTTGTAAAACACACTTTTTCCCAGCCTGAGTGAATCAATGAGAGCCTGAGTAAACCATAAATCCATGTGGATATAAACAAATGAATAAATACTTAATTTAAAGGGGACCTATCATGCAAAATGCAGTTTGAAATTATGTCTTGTATACATCAACATGTGTCCCCGGTGTGTCGGGGAACTCACGCAGCGTCAGAAAATAAAACCCTCTCTCTTTTCCGCCGTACCCAAATCTCTAAAAACGGGGAACAACGGAGCTGATCCAGATTTGCGTCCGATATGACGTAATATCTGAAATGTGGACCCACGGCCCAATCAGAAACGTTGCTATCAGAAACAATGCCCGACTGTTTTGACGTAACATGGTCGGTGTTCACATTAGCATCGCTAACACTCAGAGCTAACCTGTACTGGAGAGCATGTGTGTGAAGAAGCAGGAAGTAAAAAGGAACTCACCTTGTGGTATAACCGGCAAGAGAGAAAGCCTTTGAGCTCCAGACTGTTTCAGATCCTTGATAATCCATGATATGGCGTTTCATCACGGCAGAATTTAGTTTAGACAGTAGCTCATACTTGCCAACCCTCCCGATTTTCGCGGGAGACTCCCGATTTCATATTTCTCCCGCATTTCTCCCGATTTCTGACTAAATCAGATTTACTCAGGACTGTTTCCACTCGGACTTTAATACAGCTACACCATTGTTTGGTTTCCATGGTAGCACGTCTCTTTAGCAGCGCGCGCAACTCAAGAGGGTGAGGAAGATTGTCACAGAAAACTGAACAAGAATCAACAACACGACCCTCTGCTCACTCCTGTCCTGTAAAATACAGGTCCAGCCCACACATATGCTCCATCAAGGATGATGCTACAGGCCGCAAGGCAGTGCACTTACCACTACAATAAGCATGTTAATGTTAATCTTTTTTTTTTTTTAAAGCTTTATACCCAAATCAGCACTTTTGAAACAGGAAGTGAAAGAGAGGGATATGAGGCATGGCTAGAATGGGTGACCTGTTTGGTATGTTGAGCAAAACACTTCCTAGACATGTTTTTTATATATTTTTATATATCTGAGACCTCTGCTATTGCCTAAAAATAACATGATAGGCGACCTTTAAAATATATAGTGATTGCATCTTGATCCTATCTTTCTCAGCACATGTTCTATTTATTCTTTCCCTATTGATTTATTTATGTATCTATTGCTTTTGTCCGTATGTGGCTCCCATTGGCTGATCAGGGTGTTGTTGCCGTGAGGAACAACAATGGTGGCTTACAGGATGTGAGTTTTTTGTCAATGACATTTCAAAATATCTTCTTTTTTCCCAGCCTGATAATCCGATGAGAGGAAACTGAATCCATGTGGACAGAAACAAATGAATACATACTTAATTTAAACTAATATCTTGAGCATATTTTCTATTTGTTTTCTCCCCTATCGATTTATTTATTTATCCATTTCCTTTGTGAGTCTTTGGCCCCCCATGAAGGGTGAAAACGCTGAGGGGTGGATCAATACGCAGGTCTCTAATTCAGCAGACGGACAGGAAGTGCTCTCCCACAGATACCATTACTGGTATTAATTCTGTCCGGGGATTGGAGAGGGTCACCGCAGTGTCAGTGTGCAGTGTGGCGCTGACCTGACCTCTGCGACTGTCTTCTTCTTATTTAATCCTCACCAGGAATCTGGATGTCCCCCGCTAGCCTATTAGCCCGCATGGTGGTAGGGGGTTGGGGAGCTAATAGTTTTATTGGTGGTCTGGGGGCTTTCAGTCACACTTGGGAAATGTTAGTTTTATGATCGATACTCGATACTGTCTATTTAACAAATTGGATATAAAATAAGTGTGGATAACGGATGTTTTCCAATTTTGTTAATTTTACTTATATACCAATAAGTAAAATTAACAAAATTGGGAAACATCCGTTATTCAGACTACATTCAAAAGAGAATAGAGTATATCGTGCAAAGTACAACAACATTTCTTTGGCAACTCTCACTGCAGTGCACAAATAGACGCATTTAAATAAATGAGAGTGGGAAAAGCAGAGGTAGTAGCGATGACAGTGCAACGAGATAAAATACAATGTGCATATTTACACTTTACCAAGCTTGCAAAATCAGATCCCATTGAACACTTATCCTGCCGCTGTCTTGTGTTCAGAAGCAATCTTCTTGATTACTTCGGGCTGCGTTCAGTTCAAGAGTCACAGAAAGCCATTACAGTGAGAGGGATCGGCTCAAAGATAATAACTTGATTAACTCGCAATGGAAGAATCTAGGAAATAACCGTTTGAATCAGAAACCAAGTTCTTTGATGAAAGAGAGGGAAAGTAGGCGAGTTAAAGACCACTAAACATGCGTAACGACCGGGTGGTAAGATGTATTAATGACGTGTGTATGTTCTTCTTCTTCTCCTGATTTAAATGTAGTTATTTTAAGTATATTAATGTTTATTTTGCCATGTAAGCCATGATAGTGCGACAATGACCCAGCATGGTCTGATAAACTGAAAAGGAACTTAATGTCTTTGTTTATAATGTATTGCACCTGTGTGTATCTATACTTCCTGCCCATGCACTGTTATTACACTAATGAATGCAGGAGAGCAGAGCACAAAGGCTGCATCCTCTCGGGGAGGATCATATGTCTGCTTCCCCGGCTCCTTCCCCTTGACAAAAAACACACCCTTCAGTATCAGCATAATCAATGGGGAGTGGTGCTGGACGGTGGGCGGCCACCACAGTTTTGCCGGCCTGTGATTCGCCGACATGCCCTCTAATTGGATCAAGTAGGAACTTGCTTAGCTGGATGCTTTGTGCTGGCATTGGGAGCAGCCTGCAGGAGAGAGGCAGACAGGAAGAGGGAGGAGGCCACTTGGAGGTGGGGTTGAGAGAAGAAAAAAGGGGAGTATTCTGTCTTCTCTGCCCTTCTGTGCTGCTGCAGCCCCCCCCCCTTCTTCTTCTCTCTCTTTCCCCTTACTCATCTGTTTCTGTAGCTGCGCTGAGAGAAGGGCACCTGCCGCTCCCTGATGATTCAGCCTTTCAGCTTCGTGGAGCTCCCTCAGACAGCATGTCCCTCTTTCCTCTGCAGTGGCTGGCCGTCCCGTCTTCTGCTCTTCATCCTCTGCTCTTCATCCTCCGCACTGCATCCTCACCTCCACACCGACTCTGAAGTGCTCAGGTGAGTGAGGGCTACCCTTCGCCTCTCTTCTCCACCACGCAGAACATTTAAGGACTCTTTTTTCTGTTGTTTACAGCCAATGTGACGCCTCTATTTATAGATTTCCTGTGGGACAGCATGAGTGAGGAACTTGTGCGCAGAAGGCTGTCGTCCTCCCTCCCAGACTGTTAGCAAGCTCACTCTTCATACCTCGCTGCCGCCTCATGATGGAAAACATAGTGGAGGAGACCGGCGGCAGACACTGTGATGCTCTGAGTTAATAGTGTAGGTGTTCAGAGACCCAGAAGGATGACCGAGGGAATGGAGGACATCTCTCCCCCTCCTGGACAGGCCTCCCCCACCAGCTCTACTGTTGACACTGGACAAGTCCCCGAGGAGAAGCCAGAGGAGAAACCAGAGGAGACGGAGGCAGCTGGCGAGGGTGGGGAGGGTGCAGAGGGTGATGGGGAACATGTGGGGGCTTTGGGAGTCGTGGCCTTGCCTGGAACCTGCTGTGTGTGCATAGAGATGGAACGGATTAACAATTGTCTGCACTCGGAGAAAATCTGCATCCTTCCCATCCTGGCCTGTCTGCTGAGCTTAGCCCTCTGCACCGCCGGCCTCAAGTGGGTCTTTGTGGATAAGATCTTTGAGTACGAACCCCCCACACACTTAGATCCCAAACCCATCGGACAGGACCCCATCATCGTATCCGTGACCCCCACGCTGGGACTGACTGTGTCCATCCCTCACTCGTCGCCTACGTCTTTTGTCTCCCCGACCACGGCCATTACCTCGGGACGTCCTGACGTTTTAATGGAGGAGAAATCCACACGAGGGCCGTACGCTTCCCCTCGAGTGACTCACGCCGATGCCTCTGTGACTCTGAAATACAGCGCCGAGCGGCCCACCCTCCCGAAGCTGACTCCCCTCCCTCGGACGACCCAGGAGAGAAACGACATCTTCATCCCAACTAAATGTAAGTGCCGCGCTTAGTTTAGTCGTTTCACACGGCATGTCCCTTTGTTCCAGAAGGCTCTCCGGCATCACGATGCAGGGTGTCAGCATGGCAAGCTTAACCTTGGACTGTGGTGTTCTTCTTTTTGCTTACAGTGTGTCCTTGTTTTGTCGTTGTGTTTGAAAATGTCTTTCCTCTGCCAGGGAGAGTCTCCTGCAGACACGTTGCGACTTGCAGAGTGTAGCAGGAGGCCCATGACCTAGCAGCTGAAATATCCCTCCACACTCTGAAGGTGTGCAGGAAACAACTGTCCTACCCCTGCAGTGAATGCATTATTTCTAACACGCACTCGCTCATCCTTAAGTATTAAAGGATGCAGGGCACCATTCAATACATTCAGGATGTCACTTGGAAGCAATAAGAGCCCTAAAATGTGTCCCATTCTTCAGCGGTATGAAAAAATCAATAATTGATGCAGGACACAATGTGGGACTCGTGGCTGTGGTTCAGGGAGACTTCCTGTGTTCCTGCGCTCCATTTCAAGGTCAGAGCCGGCTGCAGGCTAATCGATGCCCCCTCCATCCGCCGCCCGCGGGCCGCAGGGAAAGCTTCCACTCGCCTGTCTGCCGGCGGCGGCTCGCCACCGCGACGTCTCCGCTGTAGTCACATCCCCGTGCTTTATGACTCTGGGTTAGCTCATCGGAGAGCATGGCAGTGGCCGGAGCCTCGGTCAAAGTGTATATCCACAGCATGAAAAGACGATGCCTCGAGATCAGGGGTGTCCAAACTACGGCCCGGGGGCCAAATGCGGCCCGCGGACCATTTTGAATCGGCCCTCGTCAAATTCAAAAAGTATAAGGGAGTACGGCCCACACATGAAACTTGTACGTGTCTTATATTGTACTTCTTGAATATAAATATAAACATATATTACACTGTAGTCATGTGTTAATAAAACCACTTTTCAAATAAATCCAGTCAAGTTGGAAACATTTTCTAACAAATCTTAGTTGGTAAGAAAAAATCCCAATGACTTATTTCCATAAGAAGCTTTAAATGAACCCTTCTATTTCTCCTTATGATAATCAATCTGAGGCTTCTGCTTTAAGGGCTGAGCTGCCAACACTCACAAGCATCCTTTCCCTACATTAGATTGATGTCGCTAACTTATAACTGAACTTATGAGGCGATATACCTCCAGTGAGCGGCCCAGACCTATATGTTTCTGTGTTCTCGGTGAAAGACGTTTGGACACCCCTGCTTTAGATCATTCTAGATGACCGGGCACTGCTAATAAAGCAGGGTAGCATTCGGGCGCGTTAGTGGTGCGGGGGATTTACCTGCTGACAGTCAGGGGTACTTCCTTACAGCAGTACTCATGTGGGTCGAACACATGTCGATGGGAAGCCAGTGATGGTGCAATGGGCCTCAAGCAAGAACATCTTTGTAATCCTTATCCTAAAGGTCTCATGCTTTGGGACAAACAATCGCTCCTAGATGGGAAAATGTCCCTCAGAAATGTCTCCGTGCAGCCTGATTGGACGCCACCTGTTCACGCGCCATTCGATTTTGCAAAAGCAAAAGTTGCCACGTCAGGCATTATATTCGAGGACACATACATCTTAAATATGACGAATTTAACAGCAGTCCGGATGGAAAAAGGGTTGTAATATATATTCAGAATAGAGCCGCAACGATTTATGATGAGTCGACAAGAAATTAGTTCTCCACGACTAATCTTAGAGGCGGTCATGTGACTCATAAGGCATGACAGATAACAGGTGATTGAACTGTCGGGCTAAACTGTACTAGTTTCCGTGACCACATATTGCAATGAGATCAATACACTGGCTCTTACGTGGCATGCCATGATGATGATGATGATGATGATGATGATTTGGTAAACAGAATATCCATTTTGCAATAAGTCTGTTGCCCTTTACAGTAATTATGTTCAACTCCACATTCATTCAGATCAAGTGCATCATGATGTAAGGTCAAACTGTTTATCCGCCGATGGCAAACCAACAAATCTGTCACGGTGCCACTTAAGAAAACCTTTGTTGTTGTTGTTGTTGTTGTTGTTGTTGCAGCACTGACTCATGCTTGTTTGTTCATGTAATTATGGGGATAGTGTGAAGGCCTTGTAATATTCTTAAAGTGCACGAGTAGTAAGTAACCTGTGCCCTCTAATCTGTCTCTGAGGACTAGTTGGTCTGAGCTTGGAGTCTCCATAGCAACACACACTTACAGTCGGTCTGAGGGAAGTGACACAAGTTATTTGAAGATTAAAAAAGGACTTCCAGCTGTGAGTGTGTAGGACGTGAACCCGATAGTTGGATGTCTGCTTAAAGGTCCCCTATTATACGGGTTTTCATCAATATATCACAGGTCTCAGATATATACAGAACCTGTCTCTGATTGGCTGAAACACCAAACGGATCATTGCAGCATTACCCATAATCCCCTCTGTTTCAGCCCCGTTTCAAAAGTGCTGATTCTCTGTCTGTTACTTGAAAATAAGGAGCCCTTTTCAGAGTCTCTTTCCACAGAGGGGACACATGTTGATGTAGAAGAGACATGAAGAAGAGGGGACACATGTTGATGTAGAAGAGACATGAAGAAGAGGGGACACATGTTTATGTAGAAGAGACATGAGGAAGAGGGGACACATGTTGATGTAGAAGAGACATGGAGAAGAGGGGACACATGTTGATGTAGAAGAGACATGGAGAAGAGGGGACACATGTTGATGTAGAAGAGACATGGAGAAGAGGGGACACGTGTTGATGTAGAAGAGACGTGAAGAAGAGGGGGACACGTGTTGATGTAGAAGAGACGTGAAGAAGAGGGGACACGTGTTGATGTAGAAGAGATGTGAAGAAGAGGGGACACGTGTTGATGTAGAAGAGACATGGAGAAGAGGGGACACATGTTGATGTAGAGGAGACATGGAGAAGAGGGTACACATGTTGATGTAGAGGAGACATGAAGAAGAGGGGACACATGTTGATGTAGAAGAGACATGAGGAAGAGGGGACACATGTTGATGTAGAAGAGACATGGAGAAGAGGGGACACATGTTGATGTAGAAGAGACATGGAGAAGAGGGGACACGTGTTGATGTAGAAGAGACATGGAGAAGAGGGGACACGTGTTGATGTAGAAGAGACGTGAAGAAGAGGGGACACGTGTTGATGTAGAAGAGATGTGAAGAAGAGGGGACACATGTTGATGTAGAAGAGACATGGAGAAGAGGGGACACATGTTGATGTAGAGGAGACATGGAGAAGAGGGGACACATGTTGATGTAGAGGAGACATGGCGAAGAGGGGACACATGTTGATGTAGAAGAGACATGGCGAAGAGGGGACACATGTTGATGTAGAAGAGACGTGACGAAGAGGGGACACATGTTGATGTAGAAGAGACATGAAGAAGAGGGGACACATGTTGATGTAGAAGAGACATGAAGAAGAGGGGACACATGTTGATGAAGAAGAGACATGAAGAAGAGGGGACACATGTTGATGTAGAAGAGACATGAAGAAGAGGGGACACATGTTGATGAAGAAGAGACATGGAGAAGAGGGGACACATGTTGATGTAGAAGAGACATGAAGAAGAGGGGACACATGTTGATGTAGAAGAGACGTGAAGAAGAGGGGACACATGTTGATGTAGAAGAGACATGGAGAAGAGGGGACACATGTTGATGTAGAAGAGACATGAAGAAGAGGGGACACATGTTGATGTAGAAGAGACATGAAGAAGAGGGGACACATGTTGATGTAGAAGAGACATGAAGAAGAGGGGACACATGTTGATGTAGAAGAGACGTGAAGAAGAGGGGACACATGTTGATGTAGAAGAGACATGAGAAGAGGGGACACATGTTGATGTAGAAGAGACATGAAGAAGAGGGGACACATGTTGATGTAGAAGAGACATGAAGAAGAGGGGACACATGTTGATGTAGAAGAGACATGAAGAAGAGGGGACACATGTTGATGTAGAAGAGACATGAAGAAGAGGGGACACATGTTGATGTAGAAGAGACATGGAGAAGAGGGGACACATGTTGATGTAGAAGAGACATGAAGAAGAGGGGACACATGTTGATGTAGAAGAGACATGAAGAAGAGGGGACACATGTTGATGTAGAAGAGACATGGAGAAGAGGGGACACATGTTGATGTAGAAGAGACATGAAGAAGAGGGGACACATGTTGATGTAGAAGAGACATGAAGAAGAGGGGACACATGTTGTTGGTTTCAGATTGGCCGAAAAGCATTTTGTTGGACGCAAATGAAGACCTTGAACCTCCTGCATGTGACTCCGCTGATCAGCTCCTAGGTAGCGACACCTTGTGTAGTGAGGAAGGACACGGCTGTCCACAAACTGCTGCCACAGCATGGGATACTACGGGATGATTCTGCAAAACCCCAAATGATGTCTCGTAATATGTTATAGCTTCCAAGGCCAGCCAAATAAATGATTTCTACATTATCTGTCTTGGAAGTACACCAACAAAGGCTTTGAGATGTTTCATAGGGAATGGAAATGCACATGTATCACACCCAGCGGTGGAAGAAGCACCTACATTATGAACTTAGTAGAAATAATATGCATGGTCTTTATATACTTCATTATCAGGTAAATGTACTTAAAGTAAGTACAAAGTATACAATGTCCCTATTCACAATATTACAATTCTATAACATTCGGGGTTACATCTTTGTGTTGTTATGTTGAGCACATTTGTTATACTTGGTAGATTAGTAGTGCAGTACTGCATCACATCGTGTTAGCATATCATGAGTGTGTATTTGTAAACCGAGGATGTAGAGCAGGGGTGTCAAACTCAAGGCCCGGGGGCCAAATCCGGCCCGCGACTTCATCTCATGCGGCCCCTCAAGAGATTGCAAAGAATATTATACGGTTATATGCCGATTTACAGAAGCACGTTGCCCATAAACTACATATCCCACAATGCATCTCAAATTTGACTTTTTTCTCAGAACTTGACTTTTTTTTCTCAGAACAAGTTTTTTTCTCAGAATTTGACTTATTTTCTTCAAAATATTAATTTTCTCTTAGAATTTGCCTTTTTCTCATTAGATTTTTAAAAATCATTTTGTAACATTCTCAGTGAAGAGACTTGCAATGATTTGCCCTAGACTTCTGCTTTCAGACGTATAATTATGAAGTTATTATCCTATCCGATAATAATCCAATACAGAGGCAATGATGTAATATAATACATTATTTTTACATTATTATTACATACATTATTATTAAAGTTACAACCGGCCCTTTGAGTACAACCATAATGCTGATGTGGCCCGCAAAGAAATTGAGTTTGACACCCCTGATGTAGAGGACTATATTTAGCACAAAATGGAAATACTTAGGTACATGTATGTCTAGACAAACTACTTAAAGGTGGGGTAGGTGATTCACTTCAGAAACACGTTTTGTTATATTCCATGGAATGCTCTTAACATCCCGATAGCAATGAATACATTAAATGCTTTGACAAGAAATCCATAAAAAAAATATCATCCGTGGAAGCCGTGGCGCTGTAAAAAGCACGACCAATCATCTGCTTCGGCCCGGCTAAAGTAACTGGATGGCCTACCTGCCTGTCAGCCTTCCATCTGGGCACAAACTCATCTCGTGCCCTCATTGGTCATGTGCGCGTTCGTGTGTGTTGGAGGAGGGGCTCTGTGAGGAAGTCTGAAGGAAGGAGCAGATTTTTTTCGGTTGCGTACTTTCACATTCTAGCGCCCTCGAGCTGGTTTCTCCATTCGTACCTACCCTACCTTTAAGCTCATGACTTGGGTAAATGTACGACTGGTTACACCTTAGTGGTTAAACATGGTGCGTTTTGGTGACACACACTGATTAAGAAACGCCCTGAGGCTCCGTTAAAGCTTAAAGAGGGTGTGTGTAATAGGCAGTGTCTTCTACATGGTTATATACGAGCCGTTCCACTTCACCAGCGTTCCTGCATCGGCACTAAACGTTGGCACTGACTGGACAGCTGCTGAATCATCCCATTTGGTTTTAATTCCTCCGGCTGGGCAGAGAGAAGGACTGCAGTGCAGGGGCAGTGGACGCTCCGCAAAAAGGAAGAGCAATCGAGACGTTTTACACACACAAGTGATACTGCACACACACGAATAGTCACCATAAGGACAGTGTTTATTCTAAAAGTTATATTTTAGCTTTATTACATTTCCTTTTGCTTTATAGTCTCAATTGACTTAAATAACGACACCTTTGTAGTGCAGGGTGCAGTAGTGGGTTTTCAGTCTGTGACGGAAGATGTGAGGACTTTCTGCCTGATAGGAAACGATGGGTTTTTGTTGAGGCACCCCTCACGGTGACTGAGTGGAGAGCCAATGGGAGGGAATGTATCATTTAACCATCAGGAAGAGCCACACATCCAGCAAGTGTGAAGTGCATCAGATGGCTGGTTGTGAACTATGAGCTATTGAATAAAAGATATAGGGTCCGTTGATTTAATTAGGTGAGACTGAAGCACTGTTTTTCACTTTAGAGGGTCTTGGACATTGTAATGTTATGTTAAGTGTCCTTGTTTCTTGTCTTAGTGTGTGTCCTTGTCCTTGATGTTGCAAATGGAGCTGCTATGACGCAAGAAAAAAAATGCAGTCTTTTTCGGACAATACATTATTATCGCAGCGTATCATATTCTCAAGATGGCCGTATAGGACATACCCACACACAAGCAGATTCCCTTCATACTAAGATAGGGGGGTTCATTTTTCAGACGTTGCAGTATGTCTCCGCTCCCAAGTTCCTTAAAATCTACATTTTGCTTATGTTGTTGTATGTAAGAATGTCAAGCTCATAAGTATAAGCAGCAGAGTCATTTTACTCTATCGTCCGGTCAGATGGTAACCAAAGAAATAATACTTATTTATCCTGAAAACTGGTGACTGGCCAATCGATAATAACGTCACAGCTGGGTATCATCATCACATTGACCTTTGGCAATTTCTACAGTAGGCTTGGAGACATCATACCGAATGGATCGACTTGTTTGCAATGTTACATGTGGAAGTTAGCATTGAAAAGTGCTTTAAAAGAGTGAAAGCTTTTAAAGTAACGTAGGACGATCGCTATGGTAGAATAGAGTCAGTGGTAGTTTCATTAAAGGGGACCTATCATGCAAAATGCACTTTTTGATGTCTTTTATACATCAACATGTGTCCCCGGTGTGTCGGGGAACTCACGCAGCGTCAGAAAATAAACCCCTCTCTCTTTTCCTCCGTACCCAAATCTCTAAAAACGGGGAACAACGGAGCTGATCCAGATGTGCGTCCGATATGACGTAATATCTAAAATGTGGACCCACGGGCCAATCAGAAACGTTGCTATCGGAAACAACGCCCGACTGTTTTGGGCGTAATATGGTCGGTGTTCACATTAGCATCGCTAACACGTACTGGAGAGCATGTGTGTGAAGAAGCAGGAAGTAGAAAGGAACTCACCTTGTGGTGTAACCGGCAAGAGAGAAAGCCTTTGAGCTCCAGACTGTTTCAGAGAGAATCCTTGATAATCCATGAGATGGCGTTTCATCACGGCAGCATTTAGTTTAGACGGTAGCTGCCGGGTCCCGCATGAGCTCAGACCCTCCTTTTTTATATCAATCCTTTTTTTTATATAAAGCTTTATACCAAAAATCTGCACTTTCGAAACAGGAAGTGAAATAGAGGGATATGAGGCATGGCTAGAATGGGTGATCTGTTTGGCATTTTGAGCAAAACACTTGTTTTTAATATATTTATATATCTTTGACCTATGCTATTGCCTAAAAATAGCATGATAGGTGACCTTTAAAGGGTGTGTCCCTCACTGAAGTCAATAGGATGCACTCAATCTGGTGCACTAGTGTTGGACATTTGGTTATTGTACAAGATTAATGAAAATAGTAATGGTCGAGTCGACACAAGAAAATAATTTGTCAAGATTTGCCATGTGACGTTTGAAAGATGGTAAAATCACATCATATTTGTACCTCTTTATGAAGGAGTGCAATGTAGCTCCATTATACTGCATACCAAGGGCAAACTGCAGGATGCAATAAAGTAGAAAGCCTTTTTTCCTGACACTGAATTTAGTCATTCTGGGTCATTCCCTGCTCCCTGGCGGTGTGCTGCGGAGAGTCACGCTGCCCTCGGCATGTCCTCAGCATAGCTACACATGAACACATGTTTAATACATGCAGCTGCTGCACCTCTTCAACCATTTCAGCTTTGCAAAAGATTATTTGCTCGAGTAAATGCCACACCTTCTTATTAACCCTTTCATTCTTTCCGGTTTGGTACGATTAGAATAAAATACGTTTAAAGTGACATTGAAGAAAAAGTGCTGCACCTAATTTTAGATTTAATTAAGTCCCGTATTGGACAGTAACCTTGATAGCATTGTGTCGAAACCTCCCGTGGTAGTTTCTCAATATAAAGGCTTGTGACTGCCTTGCTATCACGATATGTTGACTGTAAAAGTAGCGCAGAAGAATTGAGAGAATGACTGTTGGAAATGTGAATGAATAAGGTTTAGAGAAATTGCCTCCCTAGCAGTCTGTGGGCCAGCTGACGTGCTCTAATTCTGCAGGGTTTTTTTAGGTCGCTACTGTCGAATACGTTCTCATAAATAAACTAGAAGGGCACTTGGAGAGTGAAGACCTCCGCCATGTGCCATGCATCTGCCAATGTTAACGACGGCACAAGATAAACTGCGCATTTGAATCTGATTAGGATCCGCTCCAAACATGTTACGGGTTCTTCTTTGGCTCGTGCTACACCCCGTCAACTATGCTTATAATAACTGTGCCCTCTGATTACACATGAGCAAATAAACCAAATCTAAAACATAAACCTCCTTGGAGGATGTTATTTATGAATGAATAGATAAATACAAACAGTAGTAAGCTTTCTTAAATTGGAAATAGAGAACAGATGGTCGATTGCCCTGAAGATTATTGGAAGTTAAATAGTAGATGGATGGATAGATAGATAGATAGATATATACATGTGGAAATACAAATGTCCAGTAACAAAATATAATGCAGGATTTTATATATACCGTACTTTTCGGACTATAAAGCGCACCCGCATATAAGCCGCAGCAGCTAAATTGTCCGTCTGTCTTGCTCTCGTTCTGTCTCTCGGTTCCACTTTGACTTTGGCGCGCTACCTGTCTCGCTCTTTTCCGGCCTCCAGCTTTTCCTGCTGGAGCCCGCCGCTTAGAGGTGGCGGGCGCGGACCGGTCATAGAGCCCATAGGGTTAAAGGTGGTTAATGTTACCTGTAAAATCCATAGATTTAGGAGGTTCCCTAGTGGCCGTTAGCTGTACACAAAAAATGGGGAAAAAAGTCGCGGCTTATAGTCCGAAAAGTACGGTACATTAATTTGTTCAATATTAAATTGAATATCTTTTTTTTTAACCAATTTACCCGACAAACAATACATACACAAGCACAGTACATTACAACACATAGTTGCCAGACAGCGAGTATTCCACAGTTTGGAGGAAGTACATTTCTGTACGATGGACATAGACAGTGATTTATTAATGTATGGTGTGATATTGTTCACAATTAAACAAGGTTCGGACATTCAGCATTTCCAACAGTAGGTGAGCAAGGAATATCTACAATCACACTTCTGTCGAGTTATATTTCAACCATTTCGAGTAGACCATCGAACTGTGTACAGGTCATATTGAAGTCTTAACAAGAGTGGCAATCTCTCCATGTCATGAATGTCTTTAATGATCTCAATCCAGTGATCGACTGAAGGAGATTCGGCCTGTAGCCACTTACGAGTAAAAGCTTTTTTTGCCACTACAGGAAATATTTTCAAAAGGTATTTATTACTCCCCGTCATTTATTCTGGAAGGTCACCCAAGTAGAGAACAAAAGAGAAAGGGATCTGTAAAGTCGAATATGCTCTCCAAATATCATCCCAACCAGTGACATATTTCACTTTGTTTGGATTTTATTGCCGTGTTCACAAAATGAAATAAAGTCACATTTCGATTTTCTCCTTGCACTGATGTGACCGCTGCTTCCAGAGAATGAATAGATCGTCAATGGCCCTGAAGATTATCGGAAATGAAATAATGTAGTGATGTTCGATTTGTAAGATCCGGGTCTTTGGTACGAACGAAGGGAACCGAGTCGTACTCGGTGAGAGCCGTTCTTCAGTGGTACAGGTAGACGACCTGTTTTCAGCCAAACGCGAAAACGCAGCAGCATTTGGATGCACTTCAACAAAAACATAGGCAGTGATAAAGCGGAGTGCAACTTTTGTAAAGCCAAAATATCATTTAAAGCAGGGTCAACAATTACCCATCACTAAAATAATGTGAAGGCATTTTGTCATATCGATTTTTAACCAATACACCAGTGACTGATTTCACTTTGTTTGGATTTTAATGCCGTGTTCACAAAATCTGTCCGTGAGATAAAGTCACATTTAGATTTCCTCCTTGCACCGCCTGCTGCTCCCAGAGAATCGTGCCGAGGAGGCGTGCTGCTGCTGCTGCTGCACTGCATCATGGTTTGTCCTTGACAGACAGAAACACCATCACTGCCGCAGACTGCTTGCTCTGCAGATGCAACCCCAGCCCAAAGCGGCGGAACAGCAGGGAAGTGAAGTGGCCTGTTGGCTGAGCTCCAGCACCCGGTTAATGTTTCTGATCCTCCAGCAAAAAGTGAGCGGAGGAATCTGCATCCATCTTTAGACTCGGTCAGGCGTGATGAGGATGAGACGACAGAAATCCCCAGCTGTGGCAGCTCTGTTATAAACCGCTGCCAAATAAAATTGACTATCTATAGGCTGCTGATGTATGGAGGTTATGGTTTGCTGCTTGTAGGGTAGGGGGGATATATTATTACCAGTTATAGGGTTTGAATGACTCAACAAAATGTCTACTCTAATCTAAGCCACACAATAAGAACGTAATGATTACTTTCTGTTACCTCAATATCAATGCATAAAGAAACACAAGAGAGAATACATATTAATAAGGTGGCTTTTAAATACGTGTATCGCTGTATGTAAGCCAACAGAACAATGTGACCTTAGGAAAGAAGAAACCAAGATATTTAGGATCAAAAATGTGTTCTCATACATTTTAAGCTAGGCATGAAGAGTAGTTTACAGATGCTGTTTTAGTTTAAAAGAGGCCCTATTATGCTTTTGGGGGTTTTCCCTGAACTTATTTAGGTTTTTGTGCTTGTCTGAAAAGGCTAAAATCCTGAAGTTTCCCCCAGAGGGAGTTTCTCTAAAAGACTAAGACATCCACTGGTTACAGAATAACATTTCTGAAAGGGGACCTCTCATGCAAAATGCACTTTGTGATGTCTTTTATACATAAATATGTGTCCCCAGTGCGTCGGGGAACTCACGCAGCGTCGGAAAATAAAACCCTTTCTCTTTTCCTCCGTACCCGAATCTTTTAAAAACGGGGGGTACAACGAGCGGATACAGATTTGCTGCCGATATGACGTCAAATCGGCGGCGGACCCGCAGAGAGTTGCTATCAGAAACAATGCCTGACGTGTTTTGGACGTAATCTCGTCTTTGTTTACATTAGCAAGGCTCGCTAACGCTCAGAGCTAACCTGTACTGGAGGGCAGGGGTTCCCAACCTTTGTTGTGCCAAGGACCGGCAGATACATTAAAAAAAAAAGCGCGGACCGGTTGTCAATTTTAAGCGATTTTAATATTTACTCACCAGCAGGTAGCAACAGAGGCTATTGTATGTAACAGCCTGAACAAATACGAGAACAATATGCATCCATAACAAAAAGAACCGGTGTCGTTTTTCGGAAAAACGGAAAACCAAAAAAACGACGTTATTCAGTTAACGGGAAAACAGATAAATCAACGGTTTTGTTTTGTTTGTAAGATTTACGGATAATCCAGTGATGGGAAAATGGTGTGTGTGTGTGTGTGTGTGTGTGTGTGTGTGTGTGTGTGTGTGTGTGTGTGTGTGTGTGTGTGTGTGTGTGTGTGTGTGTGTGTGTGTGTGTGTGTGTGTGTGTGTGTGTGTGTGTGTGTGTGTGTGTGTGTGTGTGTGTGTGTGTGTGTGTGTGTGTGTGTGTGTGTGTGTGTGTGTGTGTGTGTGTGTGTGTGTGTGTGTGTGTGTGTGTGTGTGTGTGTGTGTGTGTGTGTGTGTGTGTGTGTGTGTGTGTGTGTGTGTGTGTGTGTGTGTGTGTGTGTGTTGCCTGCAGCCATTTCATAAAGTGAAGGAGGTGTTCCTTCTCTCAAACAGCTGCGGGCAGCAGATACCGTGAGAGTCCCTGACATTAATTCAGATCAAGGCAGACTGGTGTACTCTCCTGTGTTGCCAATCCGGTGCTTAAACAAAGGCGAGGCAAGTTTATGTATATAACACTTTCAAAGTGCTTTACAAAAAAATGAAAGACATTAAGAAAATGGCATTTAAAATCAGTCATTAAAAAGAAAAGCTAATAAAATAAACATATAGCTCTACACCCCTGGCCGACATGTCCTTAAAATGAAGTCCGAGTTTAAAATATATCTCAAATAATGTATGCCATTTCCCCACATAAACATAACAGTCTGCAATCAAACGGTTGTCTGCTGTGCGCTCTTCCTACTTGGCGCACCGGTAACTTTCTCGTGCGCACGAGAGGCTGAGACCAGGCTGAGCCGCCGAATCCCTCGGAACATCATATATAAAAGCCATTTTCAACGGTTATCTGATGAAAGATTAACTAGGCTACTGGATGAAATAATATGACTGGTATCGGTGCGAACATTAAACACTTTTTGAAAAAAATATTATGATAAAATATTTTTATATATTTATAATTCTGCAAATATTACGATAAACTCACAGCTATTTCGCGGCCCTGCCGTAACACCTCCGGGGGTTGGGAACTCCTGCTGTAGAGCACATGTGTTTAAAAAGCAGGAAGTAAAAAGGAACTCACCTTGTGATAAACCTGCAAGAGAAAAAGCATTTGAGCTCCATACTGTTTCAGAAATAATCCTTGATATGGTTTAGAACAGGATGGCGTTTTATCACAGCAGAATTTAACTTTATCTCCGGTAGAATTCTGATCAGGCATTAGCTCCGCCTCCTCTTTTCTTTTCTTTTTCAAGCTAAGGACCCAAAATCTGCGTTTCTCTAACAGGGCTGCACAAGAGGGGTATGAGCAATATGAGGCATGGGTGATCTGTTTTGTATTTTAAACAAAAAACTTCACAGGTATGTTTTGTATTTCTACAATATATTTGTCCAATATAGCATAAGAGGTCCACTTTAAGTACATCATTTAGCTTTGACAGCAAGTGGATGTTTTGATGATCACACACATAATCAAAGACTGATAACAGTGGAGATTGCACGCTGCATTTATTTATCGAGGCTTGAATTGAGATGCTGCCATTAAGAGTCCACGTTCAATAGAAAAAGGGATGGAGCACCGGTTCTGATCCAGCCGTCTTTGTGCAGCGTTCACATCTCACACACTGATCGATGGGCATCTCTGTTCAGCTGCATAATCTCTGTCATTCCGTCTCATCAGTTCTGTGAGGAAGCTGCTTGTGGCTGAAATGTGCTGTGTAATGCAGAGGATATCTTACTGTACTGTGTATGCCAGCAGTATTCTGTCAGTAAGGGAAGACAGTTCTTGTATCATCATTATGTAATACGTGACTAGTCTGAACTCACACATACCCTAACCCTCTGAAAACAGTGACTGCAGCTGGCATTTCAAATCCACCTTTCCTTTAAGAAGGATTGAACGTCTACCTCCACTTAAAGGTGGGGTAGGTAAGTTTCAGAAACTGGCTCGAGTGCACTAATATTTGAAAGTACACAGATGAAAAGAATCCGCCCCTTCCTTCAGACTTCCTCACAGAGCACCTCCTCCAACACACATGAACGCGGCGCAATGCACGCCCAATTACGGCACGCCCAATGAGGGCACGAGATACATTTGTGCGTGCACGAGATGGAAGGCTTGGCTAAACGGATTGGTCGTGCTTTTTACAGTATCACGGCTTCCACAGATGACATTTTTTTATGGATTTTTTGTCCAAGCACTTCAGATTTTCATTGCTATCGGGATGTTAAGAGCATTCCATCCATCCATCCATCTTCTCTCGCTTATCCGTGGTCGGGTCGCGGGGGTATCAGTTCCAGCAGAGAGCCCCAAACTTCCTTTTCCCTGGCGACATCAACCAGCTCTGACTGGGGGGTCCCAAGGCGCTCCCAGGCCAGCGAAGAGATATAATCCCTCCACCTGGTCCTAGGTCTACCCCTTGGTCTCTTCCCATCTGGACGTGCCTGGAACACCTCCCTAGGGAGGCGCCCAGGTGGCATCCTAACTAGGTGCCCGAACCACCTCAACTGGCTCCTTTCGACGCGAAGGAGGAGCGGCTCAACTCCGAGTCCCTCCCGGATGACCGAACTTCTCACCTTATCTCTAAGGGAGACACCAGCCACCCGGCAGAGGAAACCCATCTCGGCCGCTTGTATCCGCGATCTCGTTCTTTCGGTCATGTTAAGAGCATTCCATGGAATATAACAAAAAGTGTATCTCGAGCCGGTTTCTGTAAACTAACCCACCTTTAATATAACGTTGTTTTCAAATTAAAAACTCTGTGTGTGTGTGTGTGTGTGTGTGGTGTGTGTGTGTGTGTGTGTTGTGTGTGTGGTGTGTGTGTGTGTGGTGTGTGTGTGTGTGTGTGTGTGTGTGTGTGTGTGTGTGTGTGGTGTGTGTGTGTGGTGTGTGTGTGTGTGTGTGTGTGTGTGTGTGTGTGTGTGTGTGGTGTGTGTGTGTGTGTGTGTGTGTGTGTGTGTGTGTGTGTGTGTGTGTGTGTGTGTGTGGTGTGTGTGTGTGTGTGTGTGTGTGTGTGTGTGTGTGTGTGTTGTGTTGTGTGTGTGTGGTTTTCTTGCACTAACTTTTGGTGTTTTTTTTCACAGCTGCCGGCTCCACCACCACGACAGCAAAGACCTCCAGTCATGTGACCCGCTGCAGTGACAAGCAGAGGAACTACTGTGTGAACGGAGGGGAGTGCTTCACCCTTGAGATCCTGCCCGGCAGCACAAAGTTTCTTTGCAGGTACGACAAGGACATTGAATATGTTTGAAGCATCTGCTGTGATTTATGATACCTGCTCTAACGAAAACAGAATGTAGCTTTGGAGAAAGGTGTTGGGAAACCTACATATATTTAACTTTCAACATAAACAAATATGATGGAAACAACATTTTATTATACATAAACAATTTAACATAAGAAGTAAGATACATTAGTAGTATAAAACGAGTTAATTGGTTTATTATTTCTTGATTCTTATTGAAATAATTTTTGAGCAATACAGCAAAGATGGCTGAGTAACAACCAGTGACATCCTTCCAACACCCTTCATGTGTCTGAACACGCACATAGCTTAGCTTAGCTTAGCTTATCAAGCCACCTGCTCCAAATAAATAGCGGGTAGGAGTTATTTGCTACTGCTGGGTTCAAACTAAAAGGCAAACTATTACAGAACATGGTTGTAATGTTGCAATACTTTCAGAGATGCTGTACTCTGAAACACAATTCTAGCTATATCGTACACATTGCACCTTAAATTAAAATCCCTTTAACATAGCAGTTAGTACCTGTCCCTCTCTCTCATGTGCAGAGTATATTCCATGCAAAAGACGTACGACATTATAGGTCTATAACTTCTGTTGGTTGTTTTATGAGGCTGGCACACAGACATCCAAATAGTCCAAAGATAAATATTTAGGCAACCTAGAGGCTACCCAAAAAGTGTGATTTGGTTCGGACCAGTGGAAATTCTGTGTGTTGAATGCAAATCTCCACAAAAGCCTTTTTGATTCACTATTAAAAACTGTATTCACGATTCTTTGGAAAGTAAATGTCAGAACATTATTTACAAATTATTTTCAGTTACTTGTAAATCCCTTTTAAGTTTGAAATGTGTTCATGTATTTGGAAATATTTGCAAAACTCTTTTGAGTTGAGCAATATGTTGCATTTGTGGAAGGGGTTTTCCAATGTACAGATTTCAGATTTCCACATGGAAACACACAATGGAGTGATTCCAAAGGAGGTCATGGTCTAATAATGAAACCATTGGAACCACATCGTCTGCAGAAAGGGACGCAACTCCACACTCTGACATTCATTGGCTGCATCCTGCGGGACACAACCTGGGCCCTGCACCACTTCCCCATCGGGAGTCAATTCAAGGTGGAACAGAACTTTCTTGAAGCCAACTGAAAGTCCTTCTCCATAGGCTTCCTGAACTGCGACTCGCATAGTATCTTCTCGTACCACTCCGGTTCCGATAAGCAAGTACTCTCATCGGCTGTTTGGTACATAAGATACTGCCATGTGACCCTCTTGACCACAGCGGTGCTCAGGTGGGGGCCAACAAGTATTCCTCTCACCCTGAGCAACTCTGGAAAGGCGTTTGTTTCACAACCCAACTGTTTTCATTCCCATTTGTCATTGCTGGTGTTTCGACCCCGGCATGTCGAGGTGAGCCGAACTGTATCTAGTTGGTTCTGCTTCACCTCCAACACTAAATACAATCCTTTTCCTTCCAGAGAGGCGACCTTCCACAACCCTAAACCTAAAGTCAGTTCGCCTAGGACAATTAGCTTTGTACCGTCAGGCAAAGAATTACATTATATTGGGCGATTCTGCGCCTCTTAATATAGCTTGAATACTATCATTCAGTGCCAATAGGCGCATTCACACTGCTAGTACTTTTCCCACAAAGGTTCATGCGAACTCTTTAGTTCGTCTCTTCTTCTTCTTCTGCTTTGGGTTTACTGGCAGGCCGCAAACCACTTCACGGCGTATACTGCCGCCCAAAGTCCCCGGAGTTGGGGAAGGCTTCAGTAGAAGCTGCTGGGAGTCCCAGCAGCTTCTACTGAAGCCTTCCGAGTAAATCGCCAGAACGCCGACCCCTCAGAGTCCTCATCTCCACCGCTCCCATGTTTTATTTTGTGTTGCCATAAGTTTAGTCTCTCTGCGTTTCTGTGCTGGGCTAATGCTAATACTAATAATGCTAATGCGAGGATAATAAAATGACGGCTTCATAAATCTTTTTGGGAGTTTTACGGGGCGTGGTTTGCCAATCCGCCCAGCCAATCAGGAATATAGCTCTTTTCTCACAAGAGAGCCGCTCGAAAGTCCCTGCTCTCTAGCAGGGACTTTCGAGCGGGTAAAAAGGTTTTGCATTAACTAATTTTAGTACCGGCTCTTTTTGGTGTGAACGCGATCATGAACTAAGTTCGCATGAACCTTTGTGGGAAAAGTACGCAGTGTGAATGCGCCTAATGTAGGAAGCAAGTGTGCTCTGCAAAGTACATCAATGAATTGGGGTATGGGTGGTGGGTGTAGCACATCTGAGTCGAGCATGAAACTAGGAGGTTGTGCTTCTGGTCAAAAACAAACCCACAATAGTTCCCGTACCTGCATCTTTACACTTGGCAGACACACCCTTTTACTCGCTAGTGAAACAGAGCACCCAGACAGCCAGCTAATGCTAACCCTAAGCTTTTCTGGCCCATTCGAGGGATCTAAAGATTGGGAGGCGACGCAGGAGAACATTATATTCATCTTAAACATACCATGGAGAAGGAGAATTTTAGAGCCATTGGATTTGACATTAAATAACTTTAAATCAACGATAAAGGAAACCGGGTTGCATTCTGGATCCTCCCATGTTTCGTGACCGTCCCCCGGATGTCTCTGTTTGTCTATGTCTTCCCATGTCTTGTGTGTAACATTCAGTACTATTTATGTTTCCTTTCTACCCATCAACCAGGTGCTTGGCGGGATTCACTGGGCACCGATGTGAACAAGCTGTGCTTAAGAAAGTCTCAGACCCAAAACGTATGTGAACCCAACTGTATTCAATCCCACATGTCATTGCTGGTGTTTCACCCCCCCCCCCCCCCCCCCCGTCATGTTTTCTCCAAGAAACTGTGGAGAAATCCATGTTTCCCCGAAATAAAGGCATTCAGTTCCAATTTTATAAGTTCAACATTCAAGCCCTCCAGAAAGGCTCGAGCACACTCTCCTGTTGAGCAGTGCGCTGAAATGTGCATGTACTTCGCATCTCATCACACCCCATCCATTCAGTTTTGATTTCTACTTCTACTCCCTGCATCAGAACCGTATCCCAATGGTCCCATGTGTCCACCATGTGACTGGTCAAGCAGGGAGGATTTGTATCAAACACACATTTTGTACATACAGGAGACCCAAGGATTCACTAGTGAGGCAGTTAGCTCCAAATCCCTAGTAGAGACATTACTGGAAGCCATCAATACTCTTTGCAATAGCCATGTTGTATGACTTGACATTTGGATGGGGTCGTACTATACTATAACACCCCTTATTTAGGATTATGTTAAAGCAAGAATAGGATTGTCCTAATACGTACATGCAAATTTCAGTTCGCTTCTCCAACAGTGATCAAACCTATAGTTTGATGGAGGAATAAAAGAGCTGTTTCTGATATAATCACCCTCAACGGAAGACCTCAATTCGATGTGCTTGTTATGAAGGTCTGAGAATATGAATCCCTCCATAGCTGGATATATCGGTCTATATACGGCCCTTTCTGTCAACACCAGTAATGACTGTTGTGGGTTTTGCACAGCTCTTGTATAAACTAACTTCGTCTCTCTTTGTCTGTTTCTTGTGTTTCCTGCTCAGGTGTCCAAATGAATTTACTGGTGATCGCTGCCAAAACTATGTAATGGCCAGCTTTTACAGTATGTCTATATCCTTTTCTATTTTTCCTTGGATTGAAGCATGCTCAGTTAACAGTGTCTGTGGACCCGTTCCTTAGACGTGTGATGTATGCAGCCCGTAATGTTTCTCATGTTCTGTGCTTTTCTCCGTTAAAGCTGCATGTGGTGTCGTAGAGATTACATTAATTGTATGTCTATTTAAAATGACTGAACAAGTTTGAGATATACATTTTAAAACTGGACGTCCCAATCCTAACTGTGGCTTGTAGGTCAATGTTACTTTGGTGAACAAGTAGGATGAACATGGTTCTTTTTTTGTTACTAGACCACATTTTTTCATCTGTTCTAACACACATGCAAACACACATACAAAATAGGACAAAGACGCAACATAGCTGAACTTGTTCTAACCTGCCACTAAGACATTCAGAGGTATCGATGCAATATTTTTCATTAAAATACAACCGCCTGAGAAGCTATTGCATGCAGACAATGACACTGGTATTGTATGTAGACCTCTTCAAATCAAAGTTCCCTCTACATTTAGCATATTTTATCTTCTTAACTTTACTTACTTTACCCTAACCCTAACCTTGGGCTGACAATGACTGAACAGCTTGACCCTAACCCCTTGAGGTGAATCTGGGTGTGTAATATGGAGGCACCAGTTTCCATGCTGTTAAATAATCTTTTGACATTACGATAACAAGTGGTTAGTTGCAGTTTTTGTTAGTTGGCGGGTTCAGTGAGTATTGGGCTGTGAGCAGAGTCCAATACAGTGTTAGTGGTAAGCAGTCTCATAGAAGACGTTCTGATATCTTGACCCTTTTTCTGCATCCACTGTCCTCAATTATTTTTTACCAGGGAAGTCTAGAATAAGATTGTTAGACATAATAGTCAAGCCAACATTATGAATCTCAAAGCGCCTTCTAGTAAGCACTTTGGAAGAACCAGATAATTGGGCACTAGTGTTGGACATTTGGTTATTGTACAAGATTAATGAAAATAGTAATGGTCGAGTCGACACAAGAAAATAATTTGTCAAGATTTGCCATGTGACGTTTGAAAGATGGTAAAATCACATCATATTTGTACCTCTTTATGAAGGAGTGCAATGTAGCTCCATTATACTGCATACCAAGGGCAAACTGCAGGATGCAATAAAGTAGAAAGCCTTTTTTCCTGACACTGAATTTAGTCATTCTGGGTCATTCCCTGCTCCCTGGCGGTGTGCTGCGGAGAGTCACGCTGCCCTCGGCATGTCCTCAGCATAGCTACACATGAACACATGTTTAATACATGCAGCTGCTGCACCTCTTCAACCATTTCAGCTTTGCAAAAGATTATTTGCTCGAGTAAATGCCACACCTTCTTATTAACCCTTTCATTCTTTCCGGTTTGGTACGATTAGAATAAAATACGTTTAAAGTGACATTGAAGAAAAAGTGCTGCACCTAATTTTAGATTTAATTAAGTCCCGTATTGGACAGTAACCTTGATAGCATTGTGTCGAAACCTCCCGTGGTAGTTTCTCAATATAAAGGCTTGTGACTGCCTTGCTATCACGATATGTTGACTGTAAAAGTAGCGCAGAAGAATTGAGAGAATGACTGTTGGAAATGTGAATGAATATAGGTTTAGAGAAATTGCCTCCCTAGCAGTCTGTGGGCCAGCTGACGTGCTCTAATTCTGCAGGGTTTTTTTAGGTCGCTACTGTCGAATACGTTCTCATAAATAAACTAGAAGGGCACTTGGAGAGTGAAGACCTCCGCCATGTGCCATGCATCTGCCAATGTTAACGACGGCACAAGATAAACTGCGCATTTGAATCTGATTAGGATCCGCTCCAAACATGTTACGGGTTCTTCTTTGGCTCGTGCTACACCCCGTCAACTATGCTTATAATAACTGTGCCCTCTGATTACACATGAGCAAATAAACCAAATCTAAAACATAAACCTCCTTGGAGGATGTTATTTATGAATGAATAGATAAATACAAACAGTAGTAAGCTTTCTTAAATTGGAAATAGAGAACAGATGGTCGATTGCCCTGAAGATTATTGGAAGTTAAATAGTAGATGGATGGATGGATGGATGGATGGATGGATGGATAGATAGATAGATAGATATATACATGTGGAAATACAAATGTCCAGTAACAAAATATAATGCAGGATTTTATATATACCGTACTTTTCGGACTATAAAGCGCACCCGCATATAAGCCGCAGCAGCTAAATTGTCCGTCGCTGTCTTGCTCTCGTTCTGTCTCTCGGTTCCACTTTGACTTTGGCGCGCTACCGTCTCGCTCTTTTCCGGCCCTCAGCTTTTCCTGCTGGAGCCCGCCGCTTAGAGGTGGCGGGCTCGGACCGGTCATAGAGCCCATAGGGTTAAAGGTGGTAATGTTACCTGTAAAATCCATAGATTTAGGAGGTTCCCTAGTGGCCGTTAGCTGTACACAAAAACTGGGGAAAAAAGTCGCGGCTTATTAGTCCGAAAAGTACGGTACATTAATTTGTTCAATATTAAATTGAATATCTTTTTTTTTTAACCAATTTACCCGACAAACAATACATACACAAGCACAGTACATTACAAACACATAGTTGCCAGACAGCGAGTATTCCACAGTTTGGAGGAAGTACATTTCTGTACGATGGACATAGACAGTGATTTATTAATGTATGGTGTGATATTGTTCACAATTAAACAAGGTTCGGACATTCAGCATTTCCAACAGTAGGTGAGCAAGGAATATCTACAATCACACTTCTGTCGAGTTATATTTCAACCATTTCGAGTAGACCATCGAACTGTGTACAGGTCATATTGAAGTCTTAACAAGAGTGGCAATCTCTCCATGTCATGAATGTCTTTAATGATCTCAATCCAGTGATCGACTGAAGGAGATTCGGCCTGTAGCCACTTACGAGTAAAAGCTTTTTTTGCCGCTACAGGAAATATTTTCAAAAGGTATTTATTACTCCCCGTCATTTATTCTGGAAGGTCACCCAAGTAGAGAACAAAAGAGAAAGGGATCTGTAAAGTCGAATATGCTCTCCAAATATCATCCCAACCAGTGACATATTTCACTTTGTTTGGATTTTATTGCCGTGTTCACAAAATGAAATAAAGTCACATTTCGATTTTCTCCTTGCACTGATGTGACCGCTGCTTCCAGAGAATGAATAGATCGTCAATGGCCCTGAAGATTATCGGAAATGAAATAATGTAGTGATGTTCGATTTGTAAGATCCGGGTCTTTGGTACGAACGAAGGGAACCGAGTCGTACTCGGTGAGAGCCGTTCTTCAGTGGTACAGGTAGACGACCTGTTTTCAGCCAAACGCGAAAACGCAGCAGCATTTGGATGCACTTCAACAAAAACATAGGCAGTGATAAAGCGGAGTGCAACTTTTGTAAAGCCAAAATATCATTTAAAGCAGGGTCAACAATTACCCATCACTAAAATAATGTGAAGGCATTTTGTCATATCGATTTTTAACCAATACACCAGTGACTGATTTCACTTTGTTTGGATTTTAATGCCGTGTTCACAAAATCTGTCCGTGAGATAAAGTCACATTTAGATTTCCTCCTTGCACCGCCTGCTGCTCCCAGAGAATCGTGCCGAGGAGGCGTGCTGCTGCTGCTGCTGCACTGCATCATGGTTTGTCCTTGACAGACAGAAACACCATCACTGCCGCAGACTGCTTGCTCTGCAGATGCAACCCCAGCCCAAAGCGGCGGAACAGCAGGGAAGTGAAGTGGCCTGTTGGCTGAGCTCCAGCACCCGGTTAATGTTTCTGATCCTCCAGCAAAAAGTGAGCGGAGGAATCTGCATCCATCTTTAGGACTCGGTCAGGCGTGATGAGGATGAGACGACAGAAATCCCCAGCTGTGGCAGCTCTGTTATAAACCGCTGCCAAATAAAATTGACTATCTATAGGCTGCTGATGTATGGAGGTTATGGTTTGCTGCTTGTAGGGTAGGGGGGATATATTATTACCAGTTATAGGGTTTGAATGACTCAACAAAATGTCTACTCTAATCTAAGCCACACAATAAGAACGTAATGATTACTTTCTGTTACCTCAATATCAATGCATAAAGAAACACAAGAGAGAATACATATTAATAAGGTGGCTTTTAAATACGTGTATCGCTGTATGTAAGCCAACAGAACAATGTGACCTTAGGAAAGAAGAAACCAAGATATTTAGGATCAAAAATGTGTTCTCATACATTTTAAGCTAGGCATGAAGAGTAGTTTACAGATGCTGTTTTAGTTTAAAAGAGGCCCTATTATGCTTTTGGGGGTTTTCCCTGAACTTATTTAGGTTTTTGTGCTTGTCTGAAAAGGCTAAAATCCTGAAGTTTCCCCCAGAGGGAGTTTCTCTAAAAGACTAAGACATCCACTGGTTACAGAATAACATTTCTGAAAGGGGACCTCTCATGCAAAATGCACTTTGTGATGTCTTTTATACATAAATATGTGTCCCCAGTGCGTCGGGGAACTCACGCAGCGTCGGAAAATAAAACCCTTTCTCTTTTCCTCCGTACCCGAATCTTTAAAAACGGGGGGTACAACGAGCGGATACAGATTTGCTGCCGATATGACGTCAAATCGGCGGCGGACCCGCAGAGAGTTGCTATCAGAAACAATGCCTGACGTGTTTTGGACGTAATCTCGTCTTTGTTTACATTAGCAAGGCTCGCTAACGCTCAGAGCTAACCTGTACTGGAGGGCAGGGGTTCCCAACCTTTGTTGTGCCAAGGACCGGCAGATACATTAAAAAAAAAAGCGCGGACCGGTTGTCAATTTTAAGCGATTTTAATATTTACTCACCAGCAGGTAGCAACAGAGGCTATTGTATGTAACAGCCTGAACAAATACGAGAACAATATGCATCCATAACAAAAAGAACCGGTGTCGTTTTTCGGAAAAACGGAAAACCAAAAAAACGACGTTATTCAGTTAACGGGAAAACAGATAAATCAACGGTTTTGTTTTGTTTGTAAGATTTACGGATAATCCAGTGATGGGAAAATGGTGTGTGTGTGTGTGTGTGTGTGTGTGTGTGTGTGTGTGTGTGTGTGTGTGTGTGTGTGTGTGTGTGTGTGTGTGTGTGTGTGTGTGTGTGTGTGTGTGTGTGTGTGTGTGTGTGTGTGTGTGTGTGTGTGTGTGTGTGTGTGTGTGTGTGTGTGTGTGTGTGTGTGTGTGTGTGTGTGTGTGTGTGTGTGTGTGTGTGTGTGTGTGTGTGTGTGTGTGTGTGTGTGTGTGTGTGTGTGTGTGTGTGTGTGTGTGTGTGTGTGTGTGTGTGTGTGTGTGTGTGTGTGTTGCCTGCAGCCATTTCATAAAGTGAAGGAGGTGTTCCTTCTCTCAAACAGCTGCGGGCAGCAGATACCGTGAGAGTCCCTGACATTAATTCAGATCAAGGCAGACTGGTGTACTCTCCTGTGTTGCCAATCCGGTGCTTAAACAAAGGCGAGGCAAGTTTATGTATATAACACTTTCAAAGTGCTTTACAAAAAAATGAAAGACATTAAGAAAATGGCATTTAAAATCAGTCATTAAAAAGAAAAGCTAATAAAATAAACATATAGCTCTACACCCCTGGCCGACATGTCCTTAAAATGAAGTCCGAGTTTAAAATATATCTCAAATAATGTATGCCATTTCCCCACATAAACATAACAGTCTGCAATCAAACGGTTGTCTGCTGTGCGCTCTTCCTACTTGGCGCACCGGTAACTTTCTCGTGCGCACGAGAGGCTGAGACCAGGCTGAGCCGCCGAATCCCTCGGAACATCATATATAAAAGCCATTTTCAACGGTTATCTGATGAAAGATTAACTAGGCTACTGGATGAAATAATATGACTGGTATCGGTGCGAACATTAAACACTTTTTGAAAAAAATATTATGATAAAATATTTTTATATATTTATAATTCTGCAAATATTACGATAAACTCACAGCTATTTCGCGGCCCTGCCGTAACACCTCCGGGGGTTGGGAACTCCTGCTGTAGAGCACATGTGTTTAAAAAGCAGGAAGTAAAAAGGAACTCACCTTGTGATAAACCTGCAAGAGAAAAAGCATTTGAGCTCCATACTGTTTCAGAAATAATCCTTGATATGGTTTAGAACAGGATGGCGTTTTATCACAGCAGAATTTAACTTTATCTCCGGTAGAATTCTGATCAGGCATTAGCTCCGCCTCCTCTTTTCTTTTCTTTTTCAAGCTAAGGACCCAAAATCTGCGTTTCTCTAACAGGGCTGCACAAGAGGGGTATGAGCAATATGAGGCATGGGTGATCTGTTTTGTATTTTAAACAAAAACTTCACAGGTATGTTTTGTATTTCTACAATATATTTGTCCAATATAGCATAAGAGGTCCACTTTAAGTACATCATTTAGCTTTGACAGCAAGTGGATGTTTTGATGATCACACACATAATCAAAGACTGATAACAGTGGAGATTGCACGCTGCATTTATTTATCGAGGCTTGAATTGAGATGCTGCCATTAAGAGTCCACGTTCAATAGAAAAAGGGATGGAGCACCGGTTCTGATCCAGCCGTCTTTGTGCAGCGTTCACATCTCACACACTGATCGATGGGCATCTCTGTTCAGCTGCATAATCTCTGTCATTCCGTCTCATCAGTTCTGTGAGGAAGCTGCTTGTGGCTGAAATGTGCTGTGTAATGCAGAGGATATCTTACTGTACTGTGTATGCCAGCAGTATTCTGTCAGTAAGGGAAGACAGTTCTTGTATCATCATTATGTAATACGTGACTAGTCTGAACTCACACATACCCTAACCCTCTGAAAACAGTGACTGCAGCTGGCATTTCAAATCCACCTTTCCTTTAAGAAGGATTGAACGTCTACCTCCACTTAAAGGTGGGGTAGGTAAGTTTCAGAAACTGGCTCGAGTGCACTAATATTTGAAAGTACACAGATGAAAAGAATCCGCCCCTTCCTTCAGACTTCCTCACAGAGCACCTCCTCCAACACACATGAACGCGGCGCAATGCACGCCCAATTACGGCACGCCCAATGAGGGCACGAGATACATTTGTGCGTGCACGAGATGGAAGGCTTGGCTAAACGGATTGGTCGTGCTTTTTACAGTATCACGGCTTCCACAGATGACATTTTTTTATGGATTTTTTGTCCAAGCACTTCAGATTTTCATTGCTATCGGGATGTTAAGAGCATTCCATCCATCCATCCATCTTCTCTCGCTTATCCGTGGTCGGGTCGCGGGGGTATCAGTTCCAGCAGAGAGCCCCAAACTTCCTTTTCCCTGGCGACATCAACCAGCTCTGACTGGGGGGTCCCAAGGCGCTCCCAGGCCAGCGAAGAGATATAATCCCTCCACCTGGTCCTAGGTCTACCCCTCGGTCTCCTCCCAGCTGGACGTGCCTGGAACACCTCCCTAGGGAGGCGCCCAGGTGGCATCCTAACTAGGTGCCCGAACCACCTCAACTGGCTCCTTTCGACGCGAAGGAGGAGCGGCTCAACTCCGAGTCCCTCCCTGATGACCAAACTTCTCACCTTATCTCTAAGGGAGACACCAGCCACCCGGCAGAGGAAACCCATCTCGGCCGCTTGTATCCGCGATCTCGTTCTTTCGGTCATGTTAAGAGCATTCCATGGAATATAACAAAAAGTGTATCTCGAGCCGGTTTCTGTAACCTACCCCACCTTTAATATAACGTTGTTTTCACATTACAAACTCTGTGTGTGTGTGTGTGTGTGTGTGTGTGTGTGTGTGTGTGTGTGTGTGTGTGTGTGTGTGTGTGTGTGTGTGTGTGTGTGTGTGTGTGTGTGTGTGTGTGTGTGTGTGTGTGTGTGTGTGCGGTGTGTGTGTGTGTGTGTGTGTGTGTGTGTGTGTGTGTGTGTGTGTGTGTGTGTGTGTGTGTGTGTGTGTGTGTGTGTGTGTGTGTGTGTGTGTGTGTGTGTGTGTGTGTGTGTGTGTGTGTGTGTGTGTGTGTGTGTGTGTGTGTGTGTGTGTGTGTGGTTTTCTTGCACTAACTTTTGGTGTTTTTTTCACAGCTGCCGGCTCCACCACCACGACAGCAAAGACCTCCAGTCATGTGACCCGCTGCAGTGACAAGCAGAGGAACTACTGTGTGAACGGAGGGGAGTGCTTCACCCTTGAGATCCTGCCCGGCAGCACAAAGTTTCTTTGCAGGTACGACAAGGACATTGAATATGTTTGAAGCATCTGCTGTGATTTATGATACCTGCTCTAACGAAAACAGAATGTAGCTTTGGAGAAAGGTGTTGGGAAACCTACATATATTTAACTTTCAACATAAACAAATATGATGGAAACAACATTTTATTATACATAAACAATTTAACATAAGAAGTAAGATACATTAGTAGTATAAAACGAGTTAATTGGTTTATTATTTCTTGATTCTTATTGAAATAATTTTTGAGCAATACAGCAAAGATGGCTGAGTAACAACCAGTGACATCCTTCCAACACCCTTCATGTGTCTGAACACGCACATAGCTTAGCTTAGCTTAGCTTATCAAGCCACCTGCTCCAAATAAATAGCGGGTAGGAGTTATTTGCTACTGCTGGGTTCAAACTAAAAGGCAAACTATTACAGAACATGGTTGTAATGTTGCAATACTTTCAG
Organism: Pseudochaenichthys georgianus; assembly: GCF_902827115.2. Taxonomy (NCBI): domain Eukaryota; kingdom Metazoa; phylum Chordata; class Actinopteri; order Perciformes; family Channichthyidae; genus Pseudochaenichthys; species Pseudochaenichthys georgianus. The sequence goes on along the minus strand of NC_047514.1, from coordinate 1,355,967 downwards.
AGATGCTGTACTCTGAAACACAATTCTAGCTATATCGTACACATTGCACCTTAAATTAAAATCCCTTTAACATAGCAGTTAGTACCTGTCCCTCTCTCTCATGTGCAGAGTATATTCCATGCAAAAGACGTACGACATTATAGGTCTATAACTTCTGTTGGTTGTTTTATGAGGCTGGCACACAGACATCCAAATAGTCCAAAGATAAATATTTAGGCAAACCTAGAGGCTACCCAAAAAAGTGTGATTTGGTTCGGACCAGTGGAAATTCTGTGTGTTGAATGCAAATCTCCACAAAAGCCTTTTTGATTCACTATTAAAAACTGTATTCACGATTCTTTGGAAAGTAAATGTCAGAACATTATTTACAAATTATTTTCAGTTACTTGTAAATCCCTTTTAAGTTTGAAATGTGTTCATGTATTTGGAAATATTTGCAAAACTCTTTTGAGTTGAGCAATATGTTGCATTTGTGGAAGGGGTTTTCCAATGTACAGATTTCAGATTTCCACATGGAAACACACAATGGAGTGATTCCAAAAGGAGGTCATGGTCTAATAATGAAACCATTGGAACCACATCGTCTGCAGAAAGGGACGCAACTCCACACTCTGACATCATTGGCTGCATCCTGCGGGACACAACCTGGGCCCTGCACCACTTCCCCATCGGGAGTCAATTCAAGGTGGAACAGAACTTTCTTGAAGCCAACTGAAAGTCCTTCTCCATAGGCTTCCTGAACTGCGACTCGCATAGTATCTTCTCGTACCACTCCGGTTCCGATAAGCAAGTACTCTCATCGGCTGTTTGGTACATAAGATACTGCCATGTGACCCTCTTGACCACAGCGGTGCTCAGGTGGGGGCCAACAAGTATTCCTCTCACCCTGAGCAACTCTGGAAAGGCGTTTGTTTCACAACCCAACTGTTTTCATTCCCATTTGTCATTGCTGGTGTTTCGACCCCGGCATGTCGAGGTGAGCCGAACTGTATCTAGTTGGTTCTGCTTCACCTCCAACACTAAATACAATCCTTTTCCTTCCAGAGAGGCGACCTTCCACAACCCTAAACCTAAAGTCAGTTCGCCTAGGACAATTAGCTTTGTACCGTCAGGCAAGAATTACATTATATTGGGCGATTCTGCGCCTCTTAATATAGCTTGAATACTATCATTCAGTGCCAATAGGCGCATTCACACTGCAGTACTTTTCCCACAAAGGTTCATGCGAACTCTTTAGTTCGTCTCTTCTTCTTCTTCTGCTTTGGGTTTACTGGCAGGCCGCAAACCACTTCACGGCGTATACTGCCGCCCAAAGTCCCCGGAGTTGGGGAAGGCTTCAGTAGAAGCTGCTGGGAGTCCCAGCAGCTTCTACTGAAGCCTTCCGAGTAAATCGCCAGAACGCCGACACCTCAGAGTCCTCATCTCCACCGCTCCCATGTTTTATTTTGTGTTGCCATAAGTTAGTCTCTCTGCGTTTCTGTGCTGGGCTAATGCTAATACTAATAATGCTAATGCGAGGATAATAAAATGACGGCTTCATAAATCTTTTTGGGAGTTTTACGGGGCGTGGTTTGCAATCCGCCCAGCCAATCAGGAATATAGCTCTTTTCTCACAAGAGAGCCGCTCGAAAGTCCCTGCTCTCTAGCAGGGACTTTCGAGCGGGTAAAAAGGTTTGCATTAACTAATTTTAGTACCGGCTCTTTTTGGTGTGAACGCGATCATGAACTAAGTTCGCATGAACCTTTGTGGGAAAAGTACCGCAGTGTGAATGCGCCTAATGTAGGAAGCAAGTGTGCTCTGCAAAGTACATCAATGAATTGGGGTCTGGGTGGTGGGTGTAGCACATCTGAGTCGAGCATGAAACTAGGAGGTTGTGTCTGGTCAAAAACAAACCCACAATAGTTCCCGTTACCTGCATCTTTACACTTGGCAGACACACCCTTTTACTCGCTAGTGAAACAGAGCACCCAGACAGCCAGCTAATGCTAACCCTAAGCTTTTCTGGCCCATTCGAGGGATCTAAAGATTGGGAGGCGACGCAGGAGACATTATTATTCATCTTAAACATACCATGGAGAAGGAGAATTTTAGAGCCATTGGATTTGACATTAAATAACTTTAAATCAACGATAAAGGAAACCGGGTTGCATTCTGGATCCTCCCATGTTTCGTGACCGTCCCCCGGATGTCTCTGTTTGTCTATGTCTTCCCATGTCTTGTGTGTAACATTCAGTACTATTTATGTTTCCTTTCTACCCATCAACCAGGTGCTTGGCGGGATTCACTGGGCACCGATGTGAACAAGCTGTGCTTAAGAAAGTCTCAGACCCAAAACGTATGTGAACCCAACTGTATTCAATCCCACATGTCATTGCTGGTGTTTCACCCCCCCCCCCCCCCCCCCCCGTCATGTTTTCTCCAAGAAACTGTGGAGAAATCCATGTTTCCCCGAAATAAAGGCATTCAGTTCCAATTTTATAAGTTCAACATTCAAGCCCTCCAGAAAGGCTCGAGCACACTCTCCTGTTGAGCAGTGCGCTGAAATGTGCATGTACTTCGCATCTCATCACACCCCATCCATTCAGTTTTGATTTCTACTTCTACTCCCTGCATCAGAACCGTATCCCAATGGTCCCATGTGTCCACCATGTGACTGGTCAAGCAGGGAGGATTTGTATCAAACACACATTTTGTACATACAGGAGACCCAAGGATTCACTAGTGAGGCAGTTAGCTCCAAATCCCTAGTAGAGACATTACTGGAAGCCATCAATACTCTTTGCAATAGCCATGTTGTATGACTTGACATTTGGATGGGGTCGTACTATACTATAACACCCCTTATTTAGGATTATGTTAAAGCAAGAATAGGATTGTCCTAATACGTACATGCAAATTTCAGTTCGCTTCTCCAACAGTGATCAAACCTATAGTTTGATGGAGGAATAAAAGAGCTGTTTCTGATATAATCACCCTCAACGGAAGACCTCAATTCGATGTGCTTGTGTATGAAGGTCTGAGAATATGAATCCCTCCATAGCTGGATATATCGGTCTATATACGGCCCTTTCTGTCAACACCAGTAATGACTGTTGTGGGTTTTGCACAGCTCTTGTATAAACTAACTTCGTCTCTCTTTGTCTGTTTCTTGTGTTTCCTGCTCAGGTGTCCAAATGAATTTACTGGTGATCGCTGCCAAAACTATGTAATGGCCAGCTTTTACAGTATGTCTATATCCTTTTTCTATTTTTCCTTGGATTGAAGCATGCTCAGTTAACAGTGTCTGTGGACCCGTTCCTTAGACGTGTGATGTATGCAGCCCGTAATGTTTCTCATGTTCTGTGCTTTTCTCCGTTAAAGCTGCATGTGGTGTCGTAGAGATTACATTAATTGTATGTCTATTTAAAATGACTGAACAAGTTTGAGATATACATTTTAAAACTGGACGTCCCAATCCTAACTGTGGCTTGTAGGTCAATGTTACTTTGGTGAACAAGTAGGATGAACATGGTTCTTTTTTTGTTACTAGACCACATTTTTTCATCTGTTCTAACACACATGCAAACACACATACAAAATAGGACAAAGACGCAACATAGCTGAACTTGTTCTAACCTGCCACTAAGACATTCAGAGGTATCGATGCAATATTTTTCATTAAAATACAACCGCCTGAGAAGCTATTGCATGCAGACAATGACACTGGTATTGTATGTAGACCTCTTCAAATCAAAGTTCCCTCTACATTTAGCATATTTTATCTTCTTAACTTTACTTACTTTACCCTAACCCTAACCTTGGGCTGACAATGACTGAACAGCTTGACCCTAACCCCTTGAGGTGAATCTGGGTGTGTAATATGGAGGCACCAGTTTCCATGCTGTTAAATAATCTTTTGACATTACGATAACAAGTGGTTAGTTGCAGTTTTTGTTAGTTGGCGGGTTCAGTGAGTATTGGGCTGTGAGCAGAGTCCAATACAGTGTTAGTGGTAAGCAGTCTCATAGAAGACGTTCTGATATCTTGACCCTTTTTCTGCATCCACTGTCCTCAATTATTTTTTACCAGGGAAGTCTAGAATAAGATTGTTAGACATAATAGTCAAGCCAACATTATGAATCTCAAAGCGCCTTCTAGTAAGCACTTTGGAAGAACCAGATAATTGGGTTTTACTTTAAGTGTTATGTTGAATAATTTCGCCTTGTTTGGTGTTGTGTGGTCTCTTTGTCCACGTGTACTTTTAGGATGCATGTGTCCCATTGCACAATCCCCAAAAAGAGCAATATGTTCATGTGAAAAGCTGTAGAAAGTACAGTCGATGCTATAAATCCCCCATTTCTCCTCCAGGCCCTAACATCAAATGCCTACTTGTTGGAGCGACAGTCTTAGCAAAGAATGGATTTTATGTAGCACAGTTGGTGATGCCACACAGAGCTATGGTTGTTATATAAAGTCTGTTTCATCAACTAATGACACAATTATTGTCTGTTGCAATAACCAACACAACACAGAATGCAATTGGTAATGTGTATGAAGCCGGTAAGGTAGGGAAAATAGGCACGATAGCCCTCCAGTGGATCCAACAGAGTAGTCTGTGGCAAGGCTAAGCACAGGATAAAGCAACAATACATCCTGTGGAAATTAGGTAGCAAATATAGATGAGAATACTAACTAAAATCGATATGGCCAATGGCAGGCGTGTAGCTGCAGTCTGCATCCAGCGAATCAGAATATGATCCTGCTGGAGACATAGATATTGACCTTTGGGCTTGCTGTCAGGTTTGTGGGAGGCAGGACCTTTAAAAGCAGGTCAGAAATTGGCATATTGGCTTAGGTTTATCTCCAGTTGGCACTTAGAATCGCTTCGACCTTTGTCCTGCTAGGATGTTCCTTGACCCCGGGGTTAAGTCAACAGGAAAAGTAGGGGAGGTTTGCTAAATTCTCTAGGGGGGCCTGTGGGTCTGATTACTACAGATGGTCTTCTTATGTTGGTTCAGGAGATGTACTTACATTACACATGTTGATGGTGTATGGCTCTACTGCGGTTGAATGCACTTCCTCTTTGGACGAAATGCTTTTTATTGTCCCACAGATAGTAGATGGATGATGGGAAATCAGGTTAACGTGTCTTTTGTGGATCTGGAAAAGTCCTTTCCTTAATACAAGCGTTACAGTTAATGTATTACCTGTGCGATCCAAACAAGAACTGCATTTCAGTTTGCAATCTAAGCAATGTAGCTCCCAACTTTTTTGGCGTTGAATAGCGAGGCACATACCACGAGCTGTAAGGAACACCTTGGAGAAGTCTGAATAATGGGGATGTTTAGGTGTTTCGAGCTGCTTAATGTTTAAGATTTGAGCTGCTAAATGTTTATTCTAAGTATTTCTACAGTGTACATTGTGTGTATAATGACTGTGTAACCCTGATCCCTCGAGCTAAATGTCATCTCTTTTACCTTCACACCACATTTGTGAAAAACTTCAAACCATTCAAATCTGAAAAATCAAATTTTCTTTTTTTTTGTCACCTTTCCGCACTGACAGAACATCTTGGGATTGATTTTATGGGTATGGATTATTCCTTCCTCCTAGTTTGCAGATGTAAGCTTAACCCCCTCTACTCAAGCTAGTTTCTCTTGAAGGGGTCATACAGCCTTGACCATCAGCACAAATAGGATACCACATATTAGAGCAATCAAAAAACGTCTGACAAAGCACCGTGATGCATCTGCAAGCTATCATTCGGATGTAAAAAAACATGCGATTCAGTGAAACGGTCCAATGACTGCTGATGTATTTGAGTACAAGATGCCGAAGAGGCTGTACATTTCTGACGCTGTATGTCCAAACCCCTTCAGCTCCCCCTCCTGCATTTTCTGTTGCAACTAGTGTTCAGCATGAGACAATAGAGCAGCAACACTGTCCTCCTACCTCCATCCATCTCTTTCCATCTGCCTTCCTGTTTCCACCTCCACCACGTGTGTGTCCTACTGTTCCCTACAGCCCCTCTTCATTATAGCAGCTTTGTAGTCTCATCACACTAAGGCCAGAGTCCTCTTATATCTGCTGAATGGTTTAAACATATCTCTGAAACACTGATATTCTATAAGTGAGCATTTCGTTATGAGATTACACAAGTACATGTAAAATAAATAGGCTATATGTGTACAATGTGTGTGTCATGTACCTTAATATTATACTGCTAATATACAGTTGGAAGACCGGCACAATTGTTAATTAATTCTGCAGGTGTTGGCAGGCTTAGAGCTTGATGAACAATGTAAGACAATTCTAGAATAAATACAAGTAAAGGGAAACAGGCCAATGGATGGGAGTTCTCTCAGTTATAGATATTTCAACTTCTTGAGTGGTCATCCAAGAAATTATGTTTAAGGTTTATGAAATACAGAAAAGAAAAAACCATTGTTGAAAGCTGGACCAAATGTACTCAGGCTAAATCAGGACAATGCATTGGTTGGGCTTATATTTGTATATTAAAGGGACACAGCTTTCGGAACAGTTGGATAATGTTTTCTATAAGATATAAGAACTATCAAGACTAGGAAATAACCCTGATGACATCCCTATGAAGTCAGGTGTGTTGAGATGCATTATGGGAAGAGTAGGATCCAGTGTTCTTGGGGCTCGGACTGAGACTTATGATATCTAGGCCTCCGCTGCTTCAAATTTGACCCTCAAAACCGTCTCTCCCTTAGTGCCCTGCAATACTAAATCACTTGCACTTTAAATAGATAAACTGTCAATGCTTTGTCCATCAGACAGATTTATTCTGAAGTAGCTGTCATTCATAAATACCATGTTTGGCTGCTTTGAAAGGTTATTGAATGACTGCCACTCTGCCCAGCTCCAGTCCTGTCAATAATAATAGCAAATAACTCCAAAAACAACGATTCGTTTGGACCGTTGTTTTCTATTTGATCCTTTTAGTTTGGGGTTATGGCTGGAAGGGTGTGTGTGTGTGTGTGTGTGTGTGTGTGTGTTGTACACCTGCAGTTTTAAGATTTGGACTTTCCTCTTTTTCAGAAACGGAGGAGCTGTATCAGAAACGCATTATAACAATAACAGGGATCTGCATTGCACTCCTAGTCGTTGGAATCATGTGTGTGGTTGCCTACTGCAAAACAAAGTAATTCATGTCACATTTTCATTTTTTCACTAATGAATTATGCTGCATTCACACGGATTCAGGCAGGCGGTCTACACTTTTTACATTGCATAGGAAAAACCAAATAAATCAGAAACAAAGGAAATGTTGTTATGGTTATAATTGCAGTATAGAAATTAAATACTTGTGTGTCTATTGTTTATTTAATTATTCTTGTAATAACCCGGTAGGATTTCAAGCTCTGATCATATATTAGTGTTGTACCACTCAAATTATTTTCTTGTCCAGTTTTGTGAGAGTTATGTACGTTTTGTTATCTTCAAAAAGGACAAATTATCTGTTCTCTTTGGGCAGCAACAGAGTGGTGCAGTCCTGAAACCCGGAAAATACTTAGTATTTTACCACTTCTGGTTCCCTTGTCTCGAAGCCAATGGTTTACTGAACGTGTTTTTGGTTAGATCCCTGAAATAAGATCTGTGGTTAACAAAAGCTGAAGAAATGTTCCCAGTAAAAACAGCATTTGCTAACGTGTGACTAAATAAACTACTAAACGTCATCATGCTGAACATTAGCCACTTTTAGCTTAGCGTTGATACAGTTTGTTTATAGCCTAATGTTAGCTTTATATTTCTGCCAATTCAATTTATGCTACAAAAGTTAGCCAAACATTAGCCGCCATTAGCTTAGCGATGTAGCCTACATGTAATGCGCAACCGTGATGTTGTTCGGTATTAGCCTAGCATTAGCTTTTTAGTTAGCATTTACACTTCGAAAACATCCCAAAGTGGGGTTCATATGTGGAGATTATCTTTAATCTATTTGTGTCGAAGGAGCCTTTGAGATGCTGTCTTCCGGGTCTACCTACTAAAATATGTCATCACTGCACCACTCTGTGCCGACTAGCTATTCCTTAGCTCATTTTACTGTCCTCTGCTCGTCCACTAAACATAATATCCTGTTTGCTGTCTACCAACCGCCTGAATCCCTGTAAATGAAGCATTAAAGGCACACTTTATGATTTTATTATTGGCCCAACAATCGACGAATCTCCTTAACTAAACTGCTTTACAACCCCCTTTGTTTTTTTACAATCAGGAAGGGGAGGAAGGAGCTCCACGACCGTGTGAGGCAGAGTCTGAGGAAAAAGAGAAACAACAATAGCAATAAAGGTGTCGACCCCAACATGGCAAGTTCAGCCAGAGGAGGTCCGACTTCTAACTTGCCTCTTCGGGATTTGCAGCTCATCAATGTAGGCTTTTATTTGTTGGTTTCAAGAGAAAAAGGACTGTGAAATCTGTCAATGCACGCCACCTGACAATCTGTTTTCTTCTCCTTTTGATAGCAAAGTAAAGGGAAGACTGCGCAGCATGCAGCCGAGGGGGAAACAGAAACTACCTTCTCCACAAGCCAAAACGCTTTATCTGCGCATGAACCCACCACATTCACCAACATCTCTAGCCAAAGGTAAGGCAGAATTATCAATATATCGTCCGTTTTGATAGATGTAATATTAGGTGTTATCTAGGCGACACATGGAAAAGCCACACACCCCGGTTCCAGGCAGTTTCCATGCTTCATTTTGCGATTTATTTCCCTGATGCACCACTGTTTTGGACATGTCTCTGGTGGTAAAAACAACTGGAAATATGGCTTTACAAATAGAAAGTGAATATCCGTAATCTCTTAGAAGTAATGGCAATACAATTTAAAATAGTTGATCATCTCCTGGAGTGAATGAGAGCTTAGTAGGCATAGAGTGGCGAAGTCCCCCCTTCCCGTGGACCTCCATGGGACCTTATTTCGAAAAAAGTATGTATTGAAGTCAATGGCGAGAGAAAGGTTATCTTTCGATCCCGTTTGAATTGTGCCACGAATTACACATATGATGTTTGTCAATTTAAAAGATAATTTTTCAATTAAAAAAAATTAAAATAACGGCTCAATGAACTACATCTCCCATCTCGCACCACACACCAAGACGGCCGTCACGTTGGAACATTTCACCTCTTTCTTTCACACACACACACACACACACACACACACACACACACACACACACACACACACACACACACACACACACACACACACACACACACACACACACACACACACACACACACACACACACACACACACACACACACACGGGGAGTGAGTCGGTTCCTGAGAGCCAGCATGCGGGACCGGGACTCTGGGATTTGTAGTCTTTCTAGTTGCGTAATTTTCATTGTCTCATATTTCAACAGTTTTACGACAAACTGTGACTTTTTTGAGATGGAAATTATTTTTTATGATTGACAAACATCATATGTGTAATTTGTGGCACAATTCAAACGGGATCGAAAGATAATCTTTCTCTCTCCATTGACTTCAATACATACTTTTCTGAAATAAGGTCCCATGGGTCGGAAGTAGATGGGCGGGACTTCGCCTCTCTATTGTTGGTGGTTGGATTTCTAACAAAATATTGCAAATATTGATGTTCAACTTCGCCTACAATGATTTATGCTGTACAAGAAATAGTATTATGACACAAACGGCAACAATTAAAAACACATACAAGTAAGATAAGTGTGAATGTTTACTGGTGAACCTATTTCTCTTCAATATATTGTATTGAGGTGTTTATGTCATGTGTGTCAGATGTGTGCTACAGAAACTGAATGCTTGATGCACCTGTAGAGTAGCTCTGAGACTTTGTCCTCGACTCGCAACGGTTCCTGTGAGGCTACACTTATTAAAAATAAGTATTTACTGGTCAATTCAGATGTAAATTGTAGTTGGTTGGGCACTGTGACATCTGAGCTGCAGTGAAGGATGCTGGGAAAATGTCTGTCATGCTCCTGATTGATACTTACAGAAAACTGTGGTTCAACAATAACACAGAAACAATATCAGTACACAGAGGGAGGAAGCATTAAGCAATAGAGTGCCACAGTGACGCGTCCTAAGTAAGTTAGTATTTTACCACTTCTGGTTCCTCGCCAGGAAGCAACGGGATCTCTCCTTAGGATGTTGGGAAATGGCTGGAACTAAGGGCGACTAGATTTATGATTATAAAAGTAGGATAGACATGTGGAGATTATCCGGCTGAACAAAACGTGATCCGTCTCTTAAATGTGTCTCAACCACAGACCTGAGTTCCAGCTATTTTCTAAAATCCTATGGAGAAATTGCATTGCGTTTCGACGAAGGAACCGGAAGGAGTTTACTTCCGGGTTTTGGGACGCGTCACTGTGGCACTCTATACAGCTGCTTAAATAAATAATACCAGATCCTATTTCCCTATAACTTCACATAGATGGTAAACGACTAATTAGCAGATCACTTGTATTCAAGAAAAATACACAAAACTCTGCCAGTGTCGACATAATGACCATGATCAGAGGGACATTTAACAGATAAGCATAACGATTACAAACATTCGCATCAGGCCGGCAGACTTCATGCTATCACACACTTGTTGGAAGGCCAAAATGTCAAATGTATTAATATCCTGCACATACATCAAGCGAGATCTCTTCTGTCTCTTATTAGCTGAGGCGGTCGAAAAATAGTACAGTATACGCCGATTTGGTTAAGGTCACCCTGACATCAGCTGAGTTTTGCTTTGGAAAGGAAAATGACATTGAACCGTTTTCAGACTCAGATTCAAAGATTCAAGATTCAAATGTTTCATTGTCATATGCAGATAGGCTACAGTGTGGAAATGGCAATGAAAATGTTATGTCCCGAGCTCCTCCAGTCTATACATAAATAGAATATGATACAAGAACAGAATTTAAGATTACATATGGTACAGTCAAATAAAATCCGGTTTATTACGGTAATAACTATTTAGATAAATAAGTAAATTGCAAGATGACAAACAGATGAGAGCTTCTGGAGGCACTTAACACAGCTCAGGTGTTCAGCAGTCTTCTGGCCTGTGGGATGGAACTGTCCCTGAGTGTGGTGGTGTTGGTCCGGATGCTGCGGTACCGCCTGCCAGGAAAGCTTAGTTCTGTCACAGCAACACTCCGATGAGACGTTTGCTCCAACATTGCTTCAAAGTGCACAGAACGGTTTAGTTTATTTGTGTATAGTGTCGAGGACAGTCCCCATTGATCAACTGTCACAAAAAACAGTAAATGGGGCAGCTTTAGCCAACATTGTTAATTTCCAGCTGTTGTCCCCGTGCAGATGTGAATAGACACCTTTTTTAAAATCACAATATATCAACAGCGTTAGTTATGAAGGATGGATGAAAGACAAGTAGATGGAGGCGATGGAATCACCTCTTACCATCGCTTATAGGCATAGTTCATTTCTAACTGAAACATAAATGTTACTTTTTATGATTGAATAGGATAACCATGCCGTCTCACCTATGGATGCATTAAAAACAAAATCATATCAAAAGCCTTTTGGGACCCATTTCTTGATTTCCACATTTTGAATTAGATACTTATGATATAAAATCTGCTGCGTCACTTTGAAATCATGCCGACTGTGAGCAAACTTGAAAATAAAATACGGTTAAAGGCTCGGCTACACAAATCTGACCCACAATATATTAATGTCATGGTCGAAAAGGCGTAGTTCATTTCTAACTGAAACATAAATGTTACTTTGTATGATTGAATAGGATAACCATGCCGTCTCACCTATGGATGCATTTAAAACAAAATCATATCAAAAGCCTTTTGGGTCCCATTTCTCGATTTCCACATTTTGAATTAGATACTTATGATATCAAATCTGCTGCGTCACTTTGAATTCATGCAGACAAACTTGAAGATAAAACACGAAAGTGAAAGGCTCGGCTACACAAACCTGACCCACAATATATTAATGTCGTGGTCTGAAGGCCTGTCTGAAAGCAGTCTCCATGTAAACGTCCCCTCTGTCTCCCCAGCTGGAGTAATGACTGGAGCAACAGTGTTCAGTCTGACACCGAGTCTGTCTCGGTGATGTCATTGGCGGAGACTAGCCAGCGAGCGCAGGGCACCCGGGGGCGTCTGTATGCCACCGCTGGCGGCAGAGACTTAAGTGCTCCTCCAAAGAAGGGGCAAGACAGACCAAACTCCGACAGGGACTTGCCTTAATGACGAGGTAATTGGTTAATACATTCTAACTCTGCGCCACAAACAGGAAACCAAGAGGCACATCAAACATAGAGATAAGCAGTGGTGGGAGAAGTACTCAGATCTTGTACTTGAGTACAAGTAGAAGTACTCAGATCTTGTACTTGAGTAAAAGTAGAAATACTCAGATATTGTACTTGAGTAAAAGTAGAAGTACTCAGATATTGTACTTGAGTAGAAGTACTCAGATGTTGTACTTGAGTAAAAGTAGAAGTACTCAGATCTTGTACTTGAGTAAAAGTAGAAGTACTCAGGTATTGTACTTGAGTAAAAGTAGAAGTACTCAGTTCTTTTACTTGAGTAAAAGTAGAAGAACTCAGACCTTGTACTTGAGTAAAAGTAGAAGTACTCAGATCTTGTACTTGAGTAAAAGTAGAAGTACTCAGATCTTGTACTTGAGTAAAAGTAGAAGAACTCAGACCTTGTACTTGAGTAAAAGTAGAAGTACTCAGATCTTGTGCTTGAGTAAAAGTAGAAGTACTCAGACCTTGTACTTGAGTAAAAGTAGAAGTACTCAGATCTTGTACTTGAGTAAAAGCAGAAGTACTCAGATCTTGTACTTGAGTAAAAGTAGAAGTACTCAGATCTTGTACTTGAGTAAAAGTAGAAGTACTCAGATCTTGTACTTGAGTAAAAGTAGAAGTACTCAGATCTTGTACTTGAGTACAAGTAGAGGTGCCAGAGTGTAGGAATACTCTGTCACAGTAAAAGTCCTGCATTCAAAATGTTCCTCAAGTGAAAGTAGAAAAGTATTATCATCAAAATATAGTGAAAGTAGCGACAGTAAAAGTAGTCGTTGTGCAGATTGGTCCATTTCAGAATAATATATATGATATGTTTTATAATGATTGATCATGAAAGTGTTCTCAAAGCTGGTGAAGGTGCAGCTAGTCTGAAGTACTTTGTAGACTGCAGGGTAGCTGGTGGATTTACTCCAGGTGGAACTAAAGTCTGATTCAACACTTGATTATATTTCACATCATTCATCCAGATCTGTGAAGTAACTAAAGGGATTAAATACATGTAGTGGGGTAGAAGTACACCATTTACCTCTGAAGAGTAGTTGAGTAGCATAACATGGAAATACTCAAGTGAAGTACAAGTATCTCAAAATTGGACTTAAGTAGAGTACTTGAGTAAATGTACTTAGTTACTTCCCACCTCTGGAGACAACAAGACGCATTCAGAAGGAACACATGCATCAAATATAAATAAAGTAGCCTAGTATACACGGTTAATCCACTAAAAACACATTTAACCCTTGTGTTGAACTTTTGCCTTCCCGATTGGTCTATTTATAGTTTAAATAATCACCAAACCTTTTAAAGCAACTTTATTCTTACTTATTGCCACAAGTTGTACTCCTTTTTTGGAAATGTACGATACGATACGATAATACCGTATTGGTCAGATCAAGTCTGAAATTTGACTTGCATCACATGGTATGGTCAAAAAACCTCATTTACACAAAATCTAATTTCTGAGTTAAAAAAGGAAATAATTATGAATAATTTTACTAAATTGACCCCAGATGCTATAGATTTGAATAATACCCCAAAACATGTTGTTTTTCTGGCACTATAACATCAAATAAGCCTTTATCCCGACATAGGAACACTTGGGAACGTGTCAGGTTTGACCCAAGGACAACAGGAAGGTAATAGTATACAGTACCACTGTGTCATAATAATAAATAATTCCTTACATTTATTATAGCGCTTTTTCAATGACTCAAAGCGCTTTACATATACACACATTACACATATATCATACATGCAATGGTCAGAAACTGTGGACAATACCCACAGAAGCAAGTTCAGGTGAAGTGTCTTTCCCAAGGACACACCGGCTTTACAGACGCAGCAGCGGCGGGTTTCACCCCTTGATCTGATGATCTGATGCACAGACCACTGCGCCACACGTCCCAATGTCATGGCTCACAATACACCGTCCGACTCAACCGGGGCCGACACATTGTGAGGAATTAATCATGCATTGAAAAATAATTAGAAAGACTGTTAAAAGCACCACAAATTACATATACAATAAAAAGCTCTTCACTTCATGTATCTAGCAGATTTAAATGATGCACCTCAATTGACTGACAGTTTGCTCCGCTTCTTATAACTAAAGCACACAGTGAAGCTCACTCTCACTACTTTATGAGCGTATAGGTTCCCCTACTCAATAAAAAAAAAGAACAAATGAACCGCAGAAAGTGAAAACCATAAAGCCGATTCAGGCGGTAAGCGTATAGATTACAGAAGATGTATAGAACAGTACAGAAGAAATACAATCTGCTCCTTTTAAACAAAAATAAACCAAATATGCCTTCTTATTTTCTTACAGTATATGGATTAAGAGCCCCCACAGAATGGGCTTTGTAATATATCATATCCTTTATTTTAAATATATATCGTAACATTGTTATCCTGCTTGTAATCTCCATTTTTTTTTTACCAGTAATCTGATTACATATTTTTGTATGTAAATGGAAGGAAATACAGTTATCTTTTCTTTGTATCCTGATTATAAGACCCTATAGTCTCTGTCAGGCGCCCACACTGTGGCTCTCCCAGTTGTTCCTTTTACTCTATTCCTTCTTCCACTTCCTCACAACCCCCCCCCTCTCTTAGCATTAACCAAATGTTTTTCCAGCCTGTAATAACCATTACACACCAGCCATCTATCGACCTCCTGCATTACGCCAGCCTATAATCTGCAGCAATCAGGTCGATCTGGAGAGACTATCAGCAGTATGTACACCAGCCAGCCAAGGGAATTCAGCACATATTTGTCCTCTAATACCTCCATGGAAAGAAGGAAAGGAACTGTACACTGAACTCAGATATCACACCCTCGCCTCCATGCCTCAGGCTGACAACTCTTACAAAGGCTTGCTCAAAACTCAGTTAATTGTTATCCAGCCATCTGCCCATCAACAGCTCATTCTCCAACGTTACCGGGCACCAAAAATGTAATTTACTGCTTCTCTATACGGGGATTAAGACTATGGCCCCAGAACCAGACATT
The DNA here is from genome assembly GCF_902827115.2 of Pseudochaenichthys georgianus. Classification (NCBI taxonomy): domain Eukaryota; kingdom Metazoa; phylum Chordata; class Actinopteri; order Perciformes; family Channichthyidae; genus Pseudochaenichthys; species Pseudochaenichthys georgianus. Next base: position 1,340,678 of record NC_047514.1, on the reverse strand, counting down.
CATCCTATAGCAGTTAGAACTTCATTTTTTTTCGTTTCAAACAATGATACAGTACAATATATTTGTCAGTAAAATTCACATTTTCCGTTTTGATAATAGAGTACCACCAGGGCTAAAACAAATCAAATGTAATAAAGATGGCCTCCCTTAGAAAATAAGACAAATAATCGTAAATAAACTAAAATAATAATGATGGAAAGTGACAAAGGTGTTAACAATTCTTATTGTATTAGTAGATGTATGACAGGGCCCATCGCTTGATAAATATATTTTTCTGCCTGCGTAATAAATATGTGATTTGCTCCATGTGGTGGATATCCCACTCTCTCTGAATCCAGCAGCTATAGGTGGGAGGTTCTGGTTTCAACCATTTAATGGTGGTGCACTTCAGGGCCACTGTCAATAACATTCTTAATACATAAGTCTTAGACCTCTCTTCTAGACCCTCAGCTAAGACTCCCACCATCGGATTTAGAGCAATATTCTTCTGGAACACTTCTTTAAGAGCATCAAATATATCTTTCCAAAATGTATGTAATTTCGGGCATCACCAAAATATATGAGTATGATTTCCCACAGTTCCTCCAACATAAGTTACTACGTGTTGGGCCCATTTTTTACACTATATCTGGTGTTCGGAAATATCTGGTAAAGCCCCTGTCACACTGTCCCGAAATGGACACACGATAAAGGAAATGTTCAAATTCGGCTGTGATCGTAGCATCATCGGGCCATTCGTGAGGGCATCTAAGCCATCGTACGACCGCCGGTGGAGTTTCTCAGGCTCCGGCAGCATCTTCGTGAGCGGCAACTTCGTAAGGCACTCGTGAGGGCATCTTGTCAAGTCGTGTCATCTTCGTGTTATCATCGGTGCATTCACCCTCACTCTGATCGGGGCGAATGCCCGATGGCACCGAGGATAACAAGATGCCCTCACGATGGCCTTACGAAGGGCAACATTGACACACGAATTCAACACGAAAATGAGCCTTCTCAAGGTCCTTCGGCTATTTTTTGGCATGCCAAAGATTTTGCCACCGCTCACGAAGTTGCTGCCGGAGCCTGAGAAACTCCACCGGCGGTCATACGAAGGCTTAAGATGCCCTCACGAATGGCCCGATGTTACGATCACAGCCGAATTTGAACATTTCCTTTATCGTGTGTCCATCGGGTTGTTTTATTGCACAACAAAATCATGTAAATATATTACGTAAATAACCCAATTTGTGTTCTGTGAAACTAAAAAGGATATATTATTATTTTGAAGGCGAGTTGACAGGAAGTTGTTGTTGTTATGGAAACAATATTAAGGAGAAAACTTAATATCTTCTACATATAAAGACGGATAAAGTAAAGAACAAAGTCTGAAGATATCAGTACAGTATCATAGCACTGTAACATAATTGTTTGTGGTACTTTCATTGCAGTTGTATTTCTTAAATGTAATGTAAATGTTGCCTTCGTGTGTGGTTCGGGGCCATCTTCGTGCGAAATTCACAATTCCATATTCGTGTGTCCATCGGGTGTCAACTTCGGGACAGTGTGACAGGGGCTTAACTACTTTCCATTTAAATTCTATATGAGTTTGTCACGAAGTTTGCTTCGGTGAATATGTCCTCCCAGGTATGCTGGGTAATATCTACGTTCATTTCTAATTCCCATCTTTGCTTTATATTCACCGAGATATCCAGATTCATTAATAGGAATATTTCATATCATTTACCGACTATTTTCGGTCCTTTATTTCCCAATTGTAATTTTATCAGATCATTTTCTATTGGGGTAGGTTTTCAGAATTGTTCCCATTAATTCCACTTTTCAAGCAACATGTTACAACCAACCTTTCAAATGCTTCACGAGAAGCCACCAACATGCCCTCGCACTCTTTCAGTGTTCAATCATCTGGACTTGTTTCAAGGTGTGATGAAACTCTTGAAGCAAAGAACTGAAACACAAAGAGTACACAGGAAAGCTTTGAAGTGATGTCAGACACAGAGGACTTAGTGGAAGTTACGCCAGACAGTTCCTGAGAAAGCCAGTAATCAAACATTTCATCAGCAAGACATAACCAGGTTTCTCTTGAAGTCATTAGATAAGATTTACTCTCCGACTCATGGCATATATTCATTATCTGACGGGGAGAATGTGTTTACAACCTGGCTTTGTTCAGAGGAAAGGAGGAGGTCATCTCTCAACACGGCGGATGAAGAGAGAGTGAGGAAACAGGCGCCATCTTATCTCCTTACACCTGCCTGTAGACAGAGAAACTTCAACTGAGGAGGAATAGAAGTAGTCTAGTGGATCACAAGGCATATTAAAGTCCTACCAGCTACCCTTTCCTTTGTATTACATCGGGTGGATTTGCAATTCATACTAATTATATTCCAAAAACCCACCTATACCTACTTGCAAAGTATCAGCCTTTTCGATCAAACCGTTACCTGAAACTGTGCCCTACTACCTCTCCGTCTCATGCCTCCATGCTAATCATTACTCGTAAAAACTCATTCGTAAATCCGTCTAATACCGGCCTAAATGGACAACTTCATCCCCCATGTTCCCCCAATTATTGAGTCCATGTATCCCCTATTTCATCAGTTCATCAAGATGTAGCTACCGTCACCTACATACAGATAACTCTTGTGTCTAATACAATGCATTTCCTTAAGTAAAATACATTCCTTAGTCAAATAAATTCACTAAAATCACCGAGAGATGCTGGTCTAAAGACGTGTTCATATCACAGATCAGTGCTTCTCAAACTTTTTTCAGTCATGTACCCCCTTTGAAACATTTTCTCAGCCGAGTACCCCCTGACCTACCCCGAACATTTTTGATCGAAAAAGCCTATATACATAATTCCAATATAGTGATGTTCCCTCAGTGTGTGATGTATAAATGTATAAATAAACTAAAGATATTTTCATTTTATGCATGAAAAAAAAAAACATAATGAATTTTTTTTTAATGTTTTACTACTTAAGTAATATCTGTTTAACAAACCAATGAACACAATTATATATTATGCAAAAAATACAATACAAAAATTGGACATGTTTATATGAGGACCCCCTTGGTGGTTCTAGGAATATTTTATATACAATTGTGTTTTCTATTTAACTTATTGTACTAAGATTATTTTTGTAATCATGCATGGTATTTTTTTTAACTTTTTTTATTTTTATTTTTAAATCTCACGCACCCCCTGCAGTACCCCAACGAACCCCTAGGGGTACGCGTACCCCCATTTGAGAATCACTGCCATAGACTGTATGGTTCATACTAAAAGTGAAGCACATTTTAGAGGCAGCTTGGTTGCATATTAAGTATGGCAATTTCCCTCTTTAATAACAATGACAATATGTCCACAGAATGCACCTAATATCAGGTTAATGTTGGCGAGACAAGCTTCCTACAAGTAACATCCATTCACCATCACTGACCTGGTTGAGCTTCTGGCAGAGCAATGGATCTAGTTATGGGGGACATACACTTTATTTAACTGGATTATTTGTAAGCATTTCCGTTGAAACAGGTGTATTTTTTCATACAGTCGATACAGTAGTTTTGTAAATTGCTTCAGCAGCCTTAGCCTTAAACTGATTACAGGTCAGGTCTTACATTAAGGGTCCAGATTGGAATGGATTTAGAGATAATGAAAGATAACGGGCCAGTTTACGTTTTGTGGGTGCAGGTCGATGGGTTCTGCAAATACGACCCGTGCTACACTCCGGTCCGGTGATACAGAAAGTAAACCCAACTGTAAGAGGAAAAACTGGAGGTCTGTTTTCGAACAATCGGAGCGTAGTCTGTGGTTCTTATCCGTCTGTCACCTGCTGCCTTCAGCCTGCATTTTGAAAGCATTGACCAGCTCTCAGAGAAAACAAAGTGCCGTCTCAATCTCTAGTAGAAAGTACAGGTATTTGAGTTCAACATGTAAGAAATAGAAAGTACAGGTATTTGGGTTCAACATGTAAGAAGTAGAAAGTACAGGTATTTGAGTTCAACATGTGAGAAGTAGAAAGTACAGGTATTTGGGTGAAGTAGAAAGTACAGGTATTTGAGTTCAACATGTAAGAAGTAGAAAGTACAGGTATTTGGGTTCAACATGTAAGAAGTAGAAAGTACAGGTATTTGGGTTCAACATGTAAGAAGTAGAAAGTACAGGTATTTGGGTTCAACATGTAAGAAGTAGAAAGTACAGGTATTTGTGTTCAACATGTGAGAAGTAGAAAGTACAGGTATTTGAGTTCAAAATGTAAGAAGTAGAAAGTACAGGTATTTGAGTTCAAAATGTAAGAAGTTGAAAGTACAGGTATTTGAGTTCAACATGTAAGAAGTAGAAAGTACAGGTATTTGTGTTCAACATGTGAGAAGTAGAAAGTACAGGTATTTGGGTTCAACATGTAAGAAGTAGAAAGTACAGGTATTTGGGTTCAACATGTAAGAAGTAGAAAGTACAGGTATTTGGGTTCAACATGTAAGAAGTAGAAAGTACAGGTATTTGAGTTCAACATGTAAGAAGTAGAAAGTACAGGTATTTGAGTTCAACATGTGAGAAGTAGAAAGTACAAGTATTTGAGTTCAACATGTAAGAAGTAGAAAGTACAGGTATTTGTGTTCAACATGTAAGAAGTAGAAAGTACAGGTATTTGTGTTCAACATGTAAGAAGTAGAAAGTACAGGTATTTGAGTTCAACATGTAAGAAGTAGAAAGTACAGGTATTTGAGTTCAACATGTAAGAAGTAGAAAGTACAGGTATTTGAGTTCAACATGTAAGAAGTAGAAAGTACAGGTATTTGTGTTCAACATGTAAGAAGTAGAAAGTACAGGTATTTGTGTTCAACATGTAAGAAGTAGAAAGTACAGGTATTTGTGTTCAACATGTAAGAAGTAGAAAGTACAGGTATTTGAGTTCAACATGTAAGAAGTAGAAAGTACAGGTATTTGTGTTCAACATGTAAGAAGTAGAAAGTACAGGTATTTGTGTTCAACATGTAAGAAGTAGAAAGTACAGGTATTTGTGTTCAACATGTAAGAAGTAGAAAGTACAGGTATTTGAGTTCAACATGTAAGAAGTAGAAAGTACAGGTATTTGAGTTCAACATGTAAGAAGTAGAAAGTACAGGTATTTGAGTTCAACATGTAAGAAGTAGAAAGTACAGGTATTTGAGTTCAAAATGTAAGAAGTAGAAAGTACAGGTATTTGTGTTCAACATGTAAGAAGTAGAAAGTACAGGTATTTGTGTTCAAAGTGTAAGAAGTAGAAAGTACAGGTATTTGTGTTCAAAATGTAAGAAGTTGAAAGTACAGGTATTTGAGTTCAACATGTAAGAAGTAGAAAGTACAGGTATTTGTGTTCAACATGTGAGAAGTAGAAAGTACAGGTATTTGAGTTCAAAATGTAAGAAGTTGAAAGTACAGGTATTTGAGTTCAACATGTGAGAAGTAGAAAGTACAGGTATTTGAGTTCAACATGTAAGAAGTTGAAAGTACAGGTATTTGAGTTCAACATGTGAGAAGTAGAAAGTACAGGTATTTGAGTTCAAAATGTAAGAAGTTGAAAGTACAGGTATTTGAGTTCAACATGTAAGAAGTAGAAAGTTCAGGTATTTGTGTTCAACATGTGAGAAGTAGAAAGTACAGGTATTTGTGTTCAACATGTAAGAAGTAGAAAGTACAGGTATTTGTGTTCAAAATGTAAGAAGTTAAAGTAAAAAGTCATCGTGGAGTAAAGTACTGATACCAGTAAAATGTACTTAAGTACAGCAACGAAGTATTTGTACTCCACTACTTCCCACCTCTGCCTACCGGGATATTACCCAATATGCACTTGCACATATTCCTAATCCAGAATTCCCAATTGGTCATTATCTGGTAGGATGTTGTCTGCCAGAACCAGGTTTGAGATGCGTGTCATGTTTTCATTCAGTACCTGGACAAACTAAGAGCTTCAAATCTAGCACAAAATCGTGTTTTTACCTATTTATTTCCGAGCACTGAACTTGTGTTGAGATGTCGTGTGCTCAAACTACCAATAAGTACTGAAGAAATACCATGTTTTATTCTGAAATGAATTTTCTCTCTTGTTTGACTTCCTGTCTTTGTGATTTTCCCGCCTTTGTACACGTTTGCCCTGATTCTTTGTACCTGTTTGCCCTGATTCTTTGTACCCGTTTGCCCTGATTCTTTGTACCCATTTGCCCTGATTCTTTGTACCCATTTGCCCTGATTCTTTGTACCCGTGTGATCTCGTGTCCTTACCTTCCCTTATTGTCTCCTTGTTGGTTTCCTGCTCCCTTTTTCTTTGTGTCATCCTGGTTTTGTTTGGTTTTGTTACTTTCCTTTTGTTTTATCTCGCCACCTTCAGTTTTCATTTTTGTTGTACAAGCTTTAATCTATTAAATCTCGCTTTTTCATTTTTACTTTTATACCTGCCTCCCCTCTTTATACTGCTTTTGGGTCCTGCCTTCCTTACCCTAGGGACAGTACTTTTTAAAACAGGTTATGATGTTGAAGAGACATGGAGAAAAGGGGACACATGTTGATGTAGAAGAGACATGAAGAAGAGGGGACACATGTTGATGTAGAAGAGACATGAAGAAGAGGGGACACATGTTGATGTAGAAGAGACATGAAGAAGAGGGGACACATGTTGATGTAGAAGAGACATGAAGAAGAGGGGACACATGTTGATGTAGAAGAGACATGGAGAAGAGGGGACACATGTTGATGTAGAAGAGACATGGAGAAGAGGGGACACATGTTGATGTAGAAGAGACATGGAGAAGAGGGGACACATGTTGATGTAGAAGAGACATGAAGAAGAGGGGACACATGTTGATGTAGAAGAGACATGGAGAAGAGGGGACACATGTTGATGTAGAAGAGACATGGAGAAGAGGGGACACATGTTGATGTAGAAGAGACATGAAGAAGAGGGGACACATGTTGATGTAGAAGAGACGTGGAGAAGAGGGGACACATGTTGATGTAGAAGAGACGTGGAGAAGAGGGGACACATGTTGATGTAGAAGAGACATGAAGAAGAGGGGACACATGTTGATGTAGAAGAGACATGAGGAAGAGGGGACACATGTTGATGTAGAAGAGACATGAAGAAGAGGGGACACATGTTGATGTAGAAGAGACATGAAGAAGAGGGGACACATGTTGATGTAGAAGAGACATGAGGAAGAGGGGACACATGTTGATGTAGAAGAGACATGGAGAAGAGGGGACACATGTTGATGTAGAAGAGACATGAGGAAGAGGGGACACATGTTGATGTAGAGGAGACATGGAGAAGAGGGGACACATGTTGATGTAGAAGAGACATGAAGAAGAGGGGACACATGTTGATGTAGAAGAGACATGAAGAAGAGGGGACACATGTTGATGAAGAAGAGGGGACACATGTTGATGAAGAAGAGACATGAAGAAGAGGGGACACATGTTGATGTAGAAGAGACATGAAGAAGAGGGGACACATGTTGATGTAGAAGAGACCTGAAGAAGAGGGGACACATGTTGATGTAGAAGAGACATGAAGAAGAGGGGACACATGTTGATGTAGAAGAGACATGGAGAAGAGGGGACACATGTTGATGTAGAAGAGACATGAAGAAGAGGGGACACATGTTGATGTAGAAGAGACATGGAGAAGAGGGGACACATGTTGATGTAGAAGAGACATGAAGAAGAGGGGACACATGTTGATGTAGAAGAGACATGAAGAAGAGGGGACACATGTTGATGTAGAAGAGACATGAAGAAGAGGGGACACATGTTGATGTAGAAGAGACCTGAAGAAGAGGGGACACATGTTGATGTAGCGGAGACATGAAGAAGTGGATTTTGACCTTTAAGTAAACACGTTTCTGCTGTGATTGTGCTCTCTTGTAGGTTTGTATCTGACAGAACCCAGATGTCTCCGGGGTGTCAGTCCTCCCCTGCGACTCCAGGGTCTCCCCCGTCCGAGATGTCAGCCCCTCTCTCCAGCCTCGCCATCTCCGTCCCCTCGGTGGCTCTAAGCCCCTCAGGTGAGGAGGAGCGCCCCCTGCTGTTATCCAACAACCGTCAGTCCATGAGCCGAGACGAACAGAAGAGGAACTCTGCGCATTACAACCACGGCCACGAGGCGCACAGCCTACCGCCGAGTCCTCTGCTCGCTATGGAGAACGGTTACTACCAAGTCATAGGAGAGCATGACGCCACAGCTGTCGGCCATTTTTTCTCAGCGTCACCTGAGGACAAAACAAACAACAACATCGACAGCTGTGGCACCAAAAGAGCGGCGGATGTGCAGTCCAGCGGGGCCAGCATGCTAGCGATCGATTCAGAGGAGGAACACACACCCTTCTTCTCCACCAATAGCACTACGGCCCTGTTGCTCAGGGCGATGGACAGCAGCAGGACTAACCCAGCATTACCAAATGATGACCTGCTAGAAAAGCCGTCCAGTTTCACCGTCAAACCAGATCCAGTTGCTGTACAAGGTTAAAATAAATGCTGTTGAGGGTAAAAAAAAAAATGGAAAAAGTCACTATTAAACCTTTATTTTCTATACATTATTTGCCGTGTAAAGACTTTTAAAGATAAATGAAACTTTTATTTTAGTGATGTGGTAAATAAAGAGTTTTATAACAAAAAAAAAACGTACACATTTCTCGTAGGTAATGTGCCATACACTAGTATGTAGCGGTTGACAGTATATTTCAGTGCAGAAAAAATATCAATGGTGCCTTTCTGTTTAGTATGCTTAAAGGGAACTGCAGCATTGCATACTGGGCCATATATATTCATCATCTTAATCTCCAGTTATCAATCAAGAGTAAAATCGCTGGCTGCTTTTAACGTGCTGCAGATGGACTGACACCACAGATTTTTTGATTTGACGTTTTCTACGAGGTGCATGTTACTTCCTTAAATGCTGTGATGGAATAATGATGGCTTCCCTTTGACCTGATACTGAACTCCAACTCCTGAACTGATGTTAACGAATGAATGATTAATCAGAGATTGAAAAGATGGGTTTTATTTCCTGCTGATTATTTACAACTGATAGAAAAAGGTGCAATCACTCAAGTCTGGTTCTGTAGTGTTACTAATACTGTCACTTATATTCCTAACATAACCCGGTAGATTTTACTTTTTTCTTGAATGTTATATTAGGGTTTGATCTGCGCATTTCAAGTTTACTATTTATATGTTAAAGGGTACTGCACTGGTCGAGTAAAAGATACAAAAACACAGAAATAATGGTTATTTCCACACCAAATAAATACAGTGGTGCAGTGATGGCCTGGAAGTTAGCATCACATTGGGCTTCCTCCACAATGCATTGGGATTTTTCCATTGGATTTTGGTATATTGCAGAAAAATAAGCTCTGTGGCAAACACACGTTTTGTTCAGCAGGATAATCTCCACATATTAACCCCACTGTGGGATTTTTTTGAAGTGTAAATGCTAACTAAAAAGCTAATGCTAGGCTAATGTCGTTGGGATTTTTTCGAAGTGTAAATGCTAACTAAAAAGCTAATGCTAGGCTAATGTCGTTGGGATTTCTTCGAAGTGTAAATGCTAACTAAAAAGCTAATGCTAGGCTAATGTCGTTGGGATTTTTTCGAAGTGTAAATGCTAACTAAAAAGCTAATGCTAGGCTAATGTCGTTGGGATTTCTTCGAAGTGTAAATGCTAACTAAAAAGCTAATGCTAGGCTAATGTCGTTGGGATTTCTTCGAAGTGTAAATGCTAACTAAAAAGCTAATGCTAGGCTAATACCGAACTACAACATGGTGGCGCACTACCATCACTAAGCTAATGGCGGCTAACGTTTGGCATGTGTCTCTTTTAGCCAATTTTTGTGACAAATCAAAACTTTGGACATTTAAGGAGTGAAGTATTTACTGGCATATTTGATGTCGTAGAACAAAATGTGAACATCGCTTTTACCACAGATCTTATTTCAGTCACAATACCACAAACATTTTCGAAAAACCGTCGACTTAAATGTATTCTCTGGGTGTCGGGACTTGTTTCTGCACCACTCTATACCCTGACGTTAATCCAGAGTATGAGCCATGGTCATTTGTGCATCCTACATTTCGCCAAATGCTTGATAGTATCTCCATGCTGGCTGGTCCCCATATCTTCACAGAGCGTCTCAGTTAAGATGGTGCCTTCAAAGAAAAAAACTACTGGAAATAAGGCCAGCCATGCTATATTTCTTAAAGTGACAACTCCAGATACGTGTGCCTTTCATCACCAGTAGGATATTACCGATTGCATCTTTAAATGCAACAATATCTGCAAAGTGTGCACTGAATGGAAGACAGGATATAGCCTGAAGACATCCATGTGTTTCTGAGTAATGCATTTGGGAGACTGCTAAATATACGTTATGGTTTACTGCTTTAATTGTCTCCGTTATGATAGGCATTTGTTTTCCTAAATTCAACTTCGATTATAATTATATTGTGAACCCCAAGCTTGTGTTCAAATGTGCAATGGTGTCCTTATCATATACGACATTATTAACAACACAATGTCTGCTAACAAGAACATAGTTTATAAGAATCTGCTAAAGATTTACACAAAAAACGTACAATTATCCGGCTCTGTAACCATGGTTTTTTCAAATGTATTTATGTAGATCGGCAGTCAGTAGCAGAACGTATGATGACAGAGACGTGTTTTAATGCCATGCCCCTGTGTTTTTATTTTGCATTAAGATTGTTTATTATTTATTTATTGATTAATGCTCAATGAAAGCATTGATTACTTGTTTAAGTTTATGCATTTGTATTTAAAATATGAAGCCATCCGTCACATGGTTATCAATATGAAATGAAATTAACTTATTTGCATTTTTTGTCACGTGTATGCTTTACATAACTCAACGCATTGCTTTTAGGTTTGGGACTGTCTTCGAACGATGTAAATACACCATGAAAACCTTCTGCGCTGTTGTTTCTTATTAAAAATATTAAATCAGCTCTGTGTTTTGCCTCGCAGTGTCCACGTATATCCTGTTAGAAATATTCTGATGTTATTTATTGTAGAACATTTGAAAAAAAAAAAGGATTGGGTGAAAATTATGTTTGTCTTTTAACCTATTTCTATTCAAGGTAATATCACACACAATAAGAACACATACAAAATTAACCCATTTTGAAAAAAGGCATCTACACTGAACAAAAATATAAACGCAACACTTTTTTTTTGCTCCCATTTTTCATGAGATGAACTCAAAGATCTAAAACATTTTCTATTTACACAAAATAACCATTTCTCCCAAATATTGTTCACAAATCTGAAAGAATGTGTGATAGTGAGCACTTCTCCTTTGCCGAGATAATCCATTCCACCTCACGGGTGTGTCATATCAAGATGCTGATTAGACAGCATGATTATTGCACAGGTGTGCCTTAGGCTGGCCACAATAAAAGGCCACTCTGAAACGTGCAGTTTTGCTTTATTGGGGGGGTCCGAAAACCAGTCAGTATCTGATGGTAGGGGTAGGGTTAGGGTAATGTTGTGAATCGAGTGGCCTGTGTTCGTCGTCCATAACATACGCCTGCCCATACCATAACCCCACCACCACCATGGGCCACTCGATTCACAACATTACCCTAACCCTACCCCTACCCCTCACACCAGATACTGACTGGTTTTCGGACCCCCCCAATAAAGCAAAACTGCACGTTTCAGAGTGGCCTTCTATTGTGGCCAGCCTAAGGCACACCTGTGCAATAATCATGCTGTCTAATCAGCATCTTGATATGCCACACCTGTGAGGTGGGATGGATTATCTCGGCAAAGGAGAAGTGCTCACTATCATAGATTCTTTCAGATTTGTGAACAATATTTGAGAGAAATGGTTATTTTGTGTATATAGAAAATGTTTTAGATCTTTGAGTTCATCTCATGAAAAATGGGAGCAAAAACAAAAGTGTTGCGTTTATATTTTTGTTCAGTGTAGTTACTTGTTGAGGCCCTATTATGCTTTTGGGGTTTTCCCTTTCCTTTCCATTTGTGGTTGTAAATGGATGTGTGCATGTAAATGGTCGGCAAAGGTGGAAATCCTTGTGTGTCCCGAGGGAGTTTCTCTCCCACACACTTTGTTTACTTCCGTAACATAGTGACATCACTACGTAATACGCACACTTCTAGCTCTCCAAGCAGAGGCGGACTGGGACTAAAAATCAGCCCGGGACTCTCGACCGGCCCACTTCGGTACCGCCGGCCCACCTCGGTACCACAAGTAAATACCGCTAGTAACTTGTCAACGGGGGGGGGCTGGTGACTTATCCGACCGGCCCACCTCGGTACCGCAAGTACATACCGCTAGTAAATTGTCGACGGGGGGGTGCTGGTGACTTATCCGACCGGCCCACATCATCCGACCGGCCCATTTCAGTACCGGCCCATCGGGTTTGGTCCCGCGAACGCGTCCCGATGGCCAGTCCGCCACTGTCTCCACCACGTTGTAGGTGAGGCTAAGGGGCGGGACATCTCTAAGCGGTTGACGAATCACAGCCGAGCCAGCCAGCTAACCAATCAGAGCAGACTGGGCTCTGGTTTCAGACAGATATGATGTTTTTATTACAAATGGAGAATGTAGTTTCGTGAAGTGAAAGGTTGGACAGAACCACAGGACATTATGTTAACTAATCACTTTTTATTGTCTGGCTTGTGTGGTCATTTAATCTTTTATGATTCTGACAGTGTTTTTAATGCTTTGTCAAGCACTTTATAAATACATTTTACTTACTTTACACTAAAATACCAGTAACTATAGGTCTACTGCAGGGATGGGCAACTTGGATGTTGGTGGGGGCCACATAATTTATGTACTGGCCACCAGGGGGCTGCAGATTCACTTGGAACACACACACACACACACACACACACACACATTCCATGTATTGTATGTAATTATTAACAAATATACTAAGTCTGACATCTTCATTGACATTTTACAATCTTTCAGGGAACATCCTCTAATAAGCTCGCTAAATAAATCAGTTCATAGAAATGTTATTTAATTTTTACAATGGCATGTTTGTATTGAACAGGTTATTAAACAGTGGAATACAACTATTTTAAACTATTGGAAAGCACGGGAAATGTGTGTGCATTGAGATTAACCATTAAGAGGACATAACCAAGAAGTCATGAACACTAACCCAGACCTTAGTTGTCTAACTGGAACCTAACTTGTAGCCTCTGCTGACGCTGTGCGGGCTGACACAGACACCTGTCAGCCCGCACTCTGCTGTTCCTCAGCGCCCCCCCCCCCCGGCTGAAATTATGAATGAAAAGCGTAGTAATCATAGATAACACGGCAGGGTCCGTGACAGTTTGTTTTCATCCGAATTCAAATAAACAAAGTCTTGGTTTTTAGAATATTAAACTTGTTTCCTGGTCTACTGTATGAGAAGTAGGGCTTTCACTCTCACAGCTGCTGTGTGAGGGTTACTAATTGTCCATGTGTGCCCCTCATGGTTGTTGGTGCATATTGCAGCTAATGTTAAAATCAGTTGGACTCTTTTCCACTTCTCACTGTGCACCGTCCGTGACCACCTCGGAGTCTCCATCACTGAATCCCTTCTCTCTTACAATGAAGTCGGATTTAAATGTACTTTTTTTCATTGTCTGTACTGTCGAGGTCTCTGTTCTTCTGGAATATTGTCCAACTGGGTGCCAGTGTGACTGGGACATCTACAGCGTGTCATGTTTTGGAGCTGAGGTCATCCCTCCTTTCCATTCCAGCACACGGGAGGTGTAAGTACTCACATTCGCTCACATCTAATTCACGCTTTTTGTTGTATTAAGACAGAACATGCATAGTACTGTTTCATTATGTTTCAGGTGGATGGTGGGGACTCAGCTTTCCTCCATTCCTGAAAACGCATTCTCCAACTTGCCCAACATTTCTCACATGTAAGAGTCTCTTCTACACTCACCACTTATCTTTCAAACCGAGAGTCACCTGCAAGGAAAAAACTATATTAAAACTAACAAATACGAGCAAGTAAGTCACTCAAAAATGAGAGAGAGAGAGAGAGAGAGAGAGAGAGAGAGAGACAGAGAGAGAGAGAGAGAGAGAGAGACAGAGAGAGAGAGAGACAGAGAGAGAGAGAGAGAGAGAGAGAGAGAGAGAGACAGAGACAGAGAGAGAGAGAGAGAGAGAGAGAAAAGAGAGAGAGAGAGACTACATTTAAAGAAAATCTACACTCAAATGATTTCCTCGAAAAACAACTTCAACTTCCTGCAATTTGAACAAACCAGTCATGACTCCATGAACCAGTAATGGTACGCTCATACAGCCAGA
>NC_047514.1:1236338-1321338 GCF_902827115.2 Pseudochaenichthys georgianus | reverse complement strand
TTGCTCAAAGTTACGGAGGTTATAACTGGTTTGTGTGCATGGCTCTCTGACAGGGAGATAGTGGAGAATGTCTTCATTCAGGTGATCCCCGCTAACTCCTTCACTGGAATATCTGAGAATACTCTGACCATGTGAGTACAACTGAGAGTTGAATTGTTCATTTGTATTTACAGCTTTACAACAATCAAATCTCTTGCATTTGTTATTCATACTTAACATATCTTAAACTAATTTACGTCACATTTTGCGTTTTGCGATAGGAGGGGAACAACATAGACTTTCACTTAAGGCACTGTCAGAAAGGTTTTCTGTGACACATAGTAAAGTATGTATGATAATTATGAGGGGCAACTTTACAGAAACACGTCATCTGCCCAATCTCCAAGCTAAGTCTGCAAGGTTGTTATGATAGGCAGTCTCACGGCATTTCGTGTTATAGTCACGAAATTAATTTAATCTAATGATTCGTGTCACACAGAACGATTTTAAATTAATTTCTATTGGTAGTGTGTTTCGTGCCGGCACCACGTCTTTTTGTCCGGTCGGGTCTTGGAATACCAGAAGCTGTGTGGTTCATAAAAACATTTTCTTACTCAATATCTTACCCTAACGGCCCGTCCACACAGCGGCGTGCGTTGAAGCTTCCAACGCTTCTGCCCATTCACTTTGAATGGGGGTGACGTCACTTTTAGCCAAACTGCATCGTGGAAAGCGACGTGGAGCGTTGCTGGCGTTGCTCGCTTCAAAAGTTGAGCAATGTTCAACTTTGGACGCCTCGGCAGAAGCGTCAGCCAATCGAATCATATGCCAGTACAAGCTCTAGCCAATCAAACCGCTGCTTGTGTGTCAGGGGCGGGAGATTCATGTGATTGGTTGTTGGTCGAGTGTCAGACACGCCCGCCGGCAAGCGTCAGCGCACGCCGCTGTGTGGACGGGCCGTAAGCCTAACCCTTTTATTTTAAATAGTATAATGTCTGAGTTTTTTTGCCGTCCGCGAGGAAAATAAATGTCTCAGAGCCTCAGAATACTGAAATCTGTATTTGTTGTCATCTTTTTTCCCTTCTAATTTGTTATTATTTGGTGCAGGCACGAAACATACTACCAATAGAAACACATTGCTTCTGAAATCGTTCTGTGTCAGAATACTGAAATCTGTATTTTTTTGTATCTGTTTTTTTATTCAAAAGTGTTAAGGTTTAGGTTTAGATGTAAAGGTCCCACACTACAGCTCCAAATTAAGCCTTTAATAATCTAAACCTACAGCCAGCTGAGCCGTCATTTCAACAAGAGGGTTCATAATTAGCATGAAGGAAATATACATAACAGTAGGAAAGTATCTGCAAGTATTTCACTCTTGCATCGTCACGAATAAACATGGAGGTCAAAAAGCCGCTTTCACACCAAGTACTTTGCCGTACTTAGTTCCCAGCTCTTAGTTCCCCTATGGAACTAAAGAGCCGATCGTGTTCACACCGGAATAAGTTCCCTGAGGGAAGATTATGCAAATGAAGTCGCTGACGTCACTTCTTCTTCTTCTGCTTTGGGTTTACTGGCAGGCCGCAAACAACTTCACAGCGTATACTGCCACCCGAAGTCCCCGGCCAGAAGTCCCCGAAGTTGGGGACTTCCGAGTAAATCGCCAGAACGCCGACACCTCCTCATCTCCACCGCTCCCATGTTTTTGTTTGTGTTGCCATAAGTTAGACTCTCTCCGTTGGTGCGCGGGGCTAATGCTAATGCTAATAATGCTAATGCCAGCAAATACAATGGCGGCTTCACAAAACTTTTCAGAGTTTTACGGGGGGCGTGCTTTGCAATTCGCCCAGCCAATCAGAAATTGGTACTTTTTCTCCCCAGGATAGTACCACCTCTCTAGCAGGGACTAAAAATGGGGGAAAAGTTCTCTGAACTAAGTTCTCATTTTGGTGTGAACGCAAAATTCCAGGCACTAACGGAACCAAATGGTAAAAGTACGGATAAAAGTACTCCTTTGTAATGATTGATGAATGGACGTTTCTCAGGAAAATTCTCCTTTTCTCTTCTCTTTTAAAGCATGCTGAATAGCAATGGTGTGAAAGAGATCCAGCGATATGCCTTCAATGGGAGCAGACTGGAGGAAGTGTAAGCCATTTTGAATTTTAACAGTGGAACAAAAACATAATCTTAAACTGAAGAGAATTACTACTGTGTGAACAAATATCTAGTTTTAGTAATAATGGATGTTGTGTACAGATCAAAATGTGGCTGTGGTACATTGTCCCTGATCTATCCTCCATTTTGTTTTTGTGACAAACCTATTGATTGTTTTCTAGCCCTCACAGAGCGACATATATACACAGATATCAATTATTTAAAGGGGACCTATCATGCAAAATGCACTTTTTGATATGTGTCCCCGGTATGTCGGGGAACTCACGCAGCGTCAGAAAATAAAACCCTCTCTCTTTTCCTCCGTACCCAAATCTCTAAAAACGAGGAACAACGGAGCTGATCCAGATTTGCGTCCGATATGACGTAATATCTGAAATGTGGACCCACGGGCCAATCAGAAACGTTGCTATCAGAAACAATGCCCGACTGCTTTGGACGTAATATGGTCGGTGTTTACATTAGCATCGCTAACACTCAGAGCTAACCTGTACTGGAGAGCATGTGTGTGAAGAAGCAGGAAGTAGAAAGGAACTCACCTTGTGGTTTAACCGGCAAGAGAGAAAGCCTTTGAGCTCCAGACTGTTTCAGAGAGAATCCTTGATAATCCATGATATGGCATTTCATCACGGCGGTATTTAGTTTAGACAGTAGCTGCCGGGTCCCGCATGAGCTCAGACCCCTCCTTTTTAAAGCTTTATCCCCAAATCAGCACTTTTGAAACAGGAAGTGAAAGAGAGGGATATGAGGCATGGCTAGAATGGGTGGTCTGCTTGGTTTGTTGAGCAAAACACTTCCTAGACATGTTTTTTATATATCTGAGACATATGCTATTGCCTAAAGATAGCATGATAGGTCCACTTTAAACGATAATACAAAAAGAAAAAGAAAAAACTAAGATAAAAGATAGGAAGTCCCTTGCCCACGCCACCCCAGACTGGAGGAAGTGTAAGCTATTTTAGATTATAACAGTGGGACTCATGGCTGGCTGGCAGGCAGGTTAAAGTATTTAGTTGTAATGCAATTATGTGGGATGTTGTCTACAGATGTTTTTTTTGTGACCATCCTATTTATTGTTTTCTAGTAGTCCTAATCATCTACCAAAGCACCAAGGTGTGCATATATGTAATGTTCTTGAATGATACCACCAGATCAGCAGCCCTTTTAATCGCCTCTAATGTTTCCCTATCCTCCGTTCTTCAGGTATCTTCACAGGAACGTGGATTTGGAACGAATAGACGAATTCGCTTTTTATGGCGTGATTCACGGCCCAACGCATCTGTGAGTGAATGTAGAGAATTTGCTAAGAAAAGAACCTTTTGTTCCCATCAAACACTATCTTTATGTGTCACATACTGATAAATATACAGGAACAAGCGTACCCTAAAGAATAATCTGAACTCTTTATCTTCTAGAGACCTTTCAGAAACCAAAGTTAGCTCTCTGCCTTCAATAGGTATGGAGACCATTGAAAAGCTCCAGATTAAAAACACCTGGGCCCTCAAAGTTCCTCCCCCCTTTAGAGCCTTCCTCCACTTACAGAGCGCTGAATTGACCTTCTCCAGCCATTGTTGTGGTCTCAAAATGTTGACGAGATGGAGAGGGTAAGTAGGAGAATTTAAAGTGTTGGGAAATATGTTCCCACTGTGACGTGTTTTCAAGTTAATGTCCTTCACATACCAAACTCTCCTCAGGCTCTCCTTATCTATGTGTACTCACAAAGGCTGAGGATTCAATGAATTGAGTTCAAGTCTTTTTCTGTCAGCGTTGTAATGATTTTACATTTAAACATGGTTCTGTGAAAAGAAAACCTTTGCACTGCGAGTCACTTGACAATCGCAAGGTCCTCTTTCACCCTGAGCATTAACATATCCCAGAAAAACCTCCAGGCCACCATACCACACTTATAACACAAATAATGTTTAGATATAATTTGGGGATTATTGTAATTTTAGGTCGTTATTTTTCCTACTTTCTGGCTCGAGTCTTTTTATAGATGTGTTGTGCTTTTAAACAATCATTTACAATTATTTAATCATGATTAGGTTTATCCTTCGACGTTGTTACATGTATAGGTAATTATTCTGACAGATTAGGTAGTGTAAATGCCCGATATGTGCAAACGAAGTTAAGGACAAAGGGCATTTTCGCTTTTCTTTCCCCCTGTCAAGACTTTCTGGTGTTTAAGAACTATGTAGAGCAGGGGTGTCAAACTCAAGGCCCGGGGGCCAAATCCGGCCCGTGACTTCATTTCATGTGGCCCCACAAGAGCTTGCAAAGAATATAATATGTTTCTTATACGGTTACATGGCGATTTACAGAA
This sequence comes from Pseudochaenichthys georgianus, assembly GCF_902827115.2. NCBI lineage: Eukaryota > Metazoa > Chordata > Actinopteri > Perciformes > Channichthyidae > Pseudochaenichthys > Pseudochaenichthys georgianus. The sequence goes on along the minus strand of NC_047514.1, from coordinate 1,316,867 downwards.
GCACGTTGCCCATAAACTACATGTCCCACAATGCATCTCAAATTTGACTTTTTTTCTCAGATTTGAATTTTTTTCTTCAAAATGTCTTTTTAAATCATTTTGTGACATTCTCACTGAAGAGACTTGCAATTATTTGCCCTAGACTTCTGCTTTCAGACCGAGTTAAATATGAAGTTATGACCCTATCCGATAATAATCCAATGCAGAGGCAATACATTAGTTTATATATATTAAATATTTATATTTTTATATAGTCTTAAAGTTACAACCGGCCCTTTGAGTGCAACCATAATGCGAATGTGGCCCGTGATGAAATTGAGTTTGACACCCCTGATGTAGAGTAAAATAATGCACCTCTTGCATGCATGTTAAGAAATGTGGTTGTTCATTCTCTGATTAATAATCCCTATCTCTGTTTTCAAGACAATCTGAGGCCGTTTTTTGCAACCTGACACGGACTGCGTTGAAAAGCCTGCAGGACTCCTCTCAGAAATATCCAGTTAACGAAGTGTACCAGCATCTCAAAGAAAGCTCTGCTCCGCCAGCTCATGGCAGCAGAACTCACAACCACTTGTACGACAGCCCCACGTGCCCGACTGAACAGGCTCAGAATGACGGTTTGTTTTACGTGGAGTTGCCTACAGAGCATCTCAGTGAAGGGTTTGACTTTGCTCTGTGTGATGAACTTCGTACGGATACTCACAGACTCCTTTGTACCCCCCTGCCTGACGCTTTGAACCCCTGCGAGGATGTGATGAGTCGAGGCTTCCTGCGGGTGTTAGTCTGGGCGGTCAGTCTGTTAGCTATCTCCGCTAACTTCCTGGTGATGTTCATCCTGCTGACCAGCCGGCAGAAGTTGTCCGTCACCCGCTTCCTCATGGGTCACCTGGCGTTCGCAGACTTTTGCATGGGGATATACTTACTGTTCATAGCATCCGTGGACCTCTACACACGCTCCCATTACTACCACTATGCTATCGCCTGGCAAACAGGAAGTGGCTGCAATCTAGCAGGAACGTTATCAGTGTTTGCCAGCGAGCTATCAGTGTTCACATTAACGCTAATCAGCTTGCAGCGTTGGCATGCAATCTTCTACGCAATGAGGCCAGACAGGAAGATGAGGTTACGCCACGCAGCTGTGCTAATGCTAATCGGCTGGTTGCTGTGTTTGATCCTCGCTCTGCTGCCAGTAGTGGGAGTGAGCAGTTTCCAGAAAGTGAGCATCTGCTTGCCCATGGACACTGAAACCACCGCTGCTCGGACCTACGTGGTGTCGTTGCTCATGGTTAATGTTGTGGCTTTCATGGTGGTGTGTCTATGTTACCTCCACATCTACTGCATGGTGCACAATCCCCAGCACCAGTCCAGCAGATGCGATACGACCATGGCTAAACGCATGGCGGTTCTGATTTTCACCAACTTCCTGTGTCTGGCTCCCATCTGTTTCTATGGCTTGTTTGCGGCGCTCCACCAACCATTGATGACCATCACAGACTCCAAGGTGGGACTTCCTCTTGAGATTCTTATTTTATTTTTAAAGGTCACCGATTATGCAAAATCCACGTTTTCACATCTTTGATACATAAACATGTGTCCCCTCTAGGGATGGGTATCGGTAAGGTTTTAACGATACTACTACTTTTATCGATACCGCTTATCGATCCGGTCCTTTAACGGTACCTGTGACAGGGCTCTATTTCTCCGTTCCAAACACTGGCCTAGTCGGTTGAGTTAAGCTCCAAAACTTTAATAACAGCAGCAAAAAAATAAAATAACGAACCAGCACAACTTAAACAGAATAAATAAATGTCCAAATCAAACGTCCATCACTCCCGGAGAGTAAACGTGTTCAGCTGTTGCCTTCTCTGCAACGATCTCTCGAACACGTCCCAGCTGTTGCCTTCTCTGCAACATTCCCCGAGTTCCCCTTCCAGGGAGATGGGTCTGTCTGCAGACCGCAGCAAGGAGGCGTTTCCTATAGGGGCGTTTCCTAACTTTTTTTATCCAGCTGCTTTTATAAATCCTCGCAGAAGAAGTCATTGTTCTAGTGATGGGAATTCCGGCTCTTCTTGCTGAGCCGGATCATTTGGCTCACCAAGAAGAGCCGGCTCTTTCGGCTCCCAAAGGGCTCTTCAGTTTACCACATATTATACCTTTTAATTAAATCAAATGTAGCGCTGTTTTGACTAATGATTTATATGTGTACACATATCACTTAAATTATTCAAGACATCCTTTGTACTAAAGTATTCAAAAGTAAAAATTACATGTTTAATATAAATTATTTGCTGTGGCCAAATGTTTTCATTGCATTTACAGACCCGTGTAACTCTCTGATACCACCCAATTAATGCATTGACTTGCTTGTAGAACCACGCTACACAAAACAGATGGCAACACCTATACAAACTATTTAAAAAAAGGGGCTACTGTATCAACCTATATAAAGTATATAAATATAGTTTTTCTCCCTGCAGGAGAGGGGAGCGTGCTTTGAGATCAACTCAGCGGTCCAGACATAGACATCATAGCTACGGCGACATATATTCAGTTGCCAGTTACTTTTGGCATTAGGGCAGGGATATCTTTCAAGGTTTGACATAATAAATTGTGCTACTTTTAAAGCAAGCAACGATGTTTTCAAATCTGTAATCAAAAAGCTCCTCAAAAACACTATTGAAGCAGTTCCTGCCGTTGTTACGTTAGTTCAAACAGTAACAACGGACTACTTTTCTTAGCGGATGCATGTCAATTTAAATCAATACAAAAAACTATTTTTTAAATCAATAAAATCTTTTTCTAAATCCATAAAAGCATTTCAATTATTATTGGGAGTCATGTCGTTACTTTGTTGAGAATGTGGCCATGTAATAAGCGGGATAATGTCCACATTGCACATTGCATAATGTGCCTTCATGCCGATCTAGATCCCTCCGCAAAAACAAAACAAAAAACGTCTCGTTCGCGGGCGAGAGCCGGCTCCCGTCGTTCACTATAGGAAACGCCCCTATAGGAAACGCCTCCTTGCTGCGGTCTGCAGACAGACTCTATTGCTTCCAGGGCCAACCCCGTCCCTTATTAACCCGTAGCCCCTCCCACCAGGCTTACTGTCAACAGCTGACAACAATTACACTCCAAACCACATTTCAATATAACAATCCGACCCAAACATAAACAGGTTAACCACCTCTTAACATAATCATTTAACAAATTAACAAACACACAATAAATAATACATTGCATGGTTTCGTTTTAGGAAGAGAGCAGGAAATGTTTGGTGTGTGACTGTGTGTGCGCGTGTGTGTGTCGGCTGTTAGTGGCGGAGTCAGTCACTCGTGTGATCCGCTCCGTCACAGTACCCTTATCGGTTCTTTTAAAAAATTAAAAAAGGTAAATTGTAAATAATGTGAATTTATAGAACTGTAAAAAACAAACAAAAAACAAGTATTTCCTCTTACTGCAAAAATACAGTGGTACAGAGCAGCACAGGTGGGGCAGACAGGTATGCTGCAAAAGGCGGTTCTTCTGGAGGATGATTAAGGTATACATAACATACATGACGTGGAAACGTTACTCGTGGACGGGGCTACAGAGCTACTACAAAGACAGTGGAACCCGGTGCATTCCTCCGTCTGGATGTGGAGCACTTTTGCTAAATGTTTAGACAAACTGCTCGTGTTACCGCCCTCACATGCTAAGCTCTTATTGCACTTTTGGTAACGAGCATTGTCCACATCGAGACGGGTAAAGTTTAACCACACCTCGGAGCTCTTAGTTCTCTCCGCTATCTCCGCCGCGTGTGTGTTGCTGCATGTAGCAGCCGCGTGTGTGTAAACTGCCACGCCCCCTTGTTGGCGAAACTAAAGCTGCAATATATAATGTTTATGTAGCGATAATACATATGACATATTTTTTAAATGTCTCCAGAGACAGATAACGTTGGAGCTTAACGGTACCACGGTCTTTAATAATTCAGACCGGGGCCCATTTAATACCGGGGCTCGTTACCCATCCCTACTCCCCTCTGTGGAAAGAGACTCTGAAAGTTTCAGGAACAAAGATTCTCTCTCTTTGATCCATTTCTATAAAAACCTGTCTGAAAATGAGCTGATCAGATTTTGGCCACTTTGTGATGTCATAACGATGCGTTGTCTTGTGTAGCCATTAGCCAATCAGCAACCAAGGTACCCCCCCCCCCCCTTATCACCTGAATCTCCTCTAGAGCACCATTGAGTTCTTTGTAACCAAGTCTCTCTCAGAGGGGCGTGGGGAGGGGCTCCTTGTTTTCATCTAAAGTAACAGACAGAGAATCATCACTTTGGAAACAGGGCTGAAACAGAGGGGATTATGGGTAATGCTGCAATGATCTGTTTGGTGTTTCAGCCAATCAGAGACAGGCTCTGTATATATCTGAGACCTGTGATATATTGATGAAACACAGTATAATAGGGGCCCTTTAAAGTAAAGTCTGATCGATCTTTATCTCCACAGGTGCTGCTGGTGCTTTTCTACCCTCTCAACTCTTGTGCGCACCCTTTTTTTTATGCCATCCTGACGAAGGCGTTCCACAGAGACATCCTGATGCTGCTGAGCCGGATGGGGCTGTGCCAGCGTCAGACTCATCTCTACCGGAGCCAGCAAGTTAATATATACACAGACACCATGTCCCCCCCACTGTCCGGACCCCACATGCCCAAATGTTCAGTGATCTCCAGGCTACGAGAGGCCCCCAAACGGTCTTGCAGTAGCAGATTTAAAAAACACTAATTTGCTTATTTTGTTAATACCAATTCAAAGAACCTAACACACACACAGTAACATGTGCCTTTTTAGAATGTGTAGTCTTCTAATTTTCTTGTGTCACTATATAGCTGGTTGTTTGCTTTCCCAAAAATCATGCTCCAATTATTAATCAGCAGGTATTAAAGGTGGGGTAGGTAAGTTTGAGAAACCGGCTCGAGATACACTTGTTGTTATATTCCATGGAATGCTCTTAACATCCCGAGAGCAATGAATATCTGAAGTGCTTTGACAATAAATCCATAACAAAAATTCATCTGTGGAAGCCGTGGCGCTGTAAAAAGCACGACCAATCATCTGAGCCGGCCCGGCTAAAGTAACTGGATGGCCTACCTGCCTGTCAGCCTTCAATCGGGGCACACACTTATCTCGTGCCCTCATTGGTCATGTGCGCGTTCGTGTGTGTTGGAGGAGGGGCTCTGTGAGGAAGTGGCAGATTTTCTCCGGTTGTGTATTTTCAAATTCTAGCGCACTCGAGCTGGTTTCTCCATTCTTACCTACCCCACCTTCAAGGCAACAGTTTAGTATTTGCAACGCATTCTTGGATCCCGTGAAATGCAATTGGATTAAACTATAGGTATTGTATTGTTCTAAATGTCAAATAAAAAGCTTCACACAACTTCTGTTCTGTATCATGTCGTACACAACATAGCTTTACCCACACTTTACTGATGTGGATGTTATTTTCTTGTTCAGATTATACACATAAGGTATTTTAAAACCTCATCACTCCACGTGCTAATTCAATATTAGGATGATGTGTTTATTTACAAATGTGTTGTATGTAAAGCCATTTTGTAAAGGCTTCAGGTAAAGGCAGAACAAACCTGCACGTGTTAGTGAAAGACTTCTATGGCAATAACTTAATACATTTGCTTAAAAAAAAGGTAAACACAACCATTATTTTTTTTGTGGTTAAAAACGAATGTAGTTTTTCATACAGTAACTGTACTGTGGTGTTTCTCTGTAATCCATACGCGCTGCGCTTTGTGCTGCCGTTCAGACCGCACCGAAGCACAAAAGGGGATTTCTTAAAAGGACAGATTTGTTTACTCTGATGCCTCATTAGCAGCTTCGGTTACACTTGAGAATTCACAAGAGAAGGACTCCATGGATGAATCCCCCACACAGAAATATACAAAGAGGGTGGCAGCGTCTAGTGGAGCTGTGTGTGTGTGTGTGTGTGTGTGTGTGTGTGTGTGTGTGTGTGTGTGTGTGTGTGTGTGTGTGTGTGTGTGTGTGTGTGTGTGTGTGTGTGTGTGTGTGTGTGTGTGTGTGTGTGTGTGTGTGTGTGTGTGTGTGTGTGTGTGTGTATTGTTTGTGTGCGTGTGTTGCACTGACTATTTACATATTTTATTAAAAATGTTTTCTTTAGCTGTTGTACTACAAACCAGGAAGTTGTTTGTTTCCCAAATATGAATAGTTGTTCCTGTCTCTTAATTAAGTGTGTGTGTGTGTGTGTGTGTGTGTGTGTGTGTGTGTGTGTGTGTGTGTGTGTGTGTGTGTGTGTGTGTGTGTGTGTGTGTGTGTGTGTGTGTGTGTGTGTGTGTGTGTGTGTGTGTGTGTGTGTGTGTGTGTGTGTGACAGTAGGATGAAGCGTTCGCTGCACTCATACAGAGTCCATGGGCCTATGCTACGAAGCCGGTTCAACCTAACCTGGATATGTTTGAGTTAGCCGGTTGGCCTAATCCAAAACATACGCGCTCGCGCTAAACTGTCCTACGACGCGGGTTATCAAGTGGATCGCTCAAGCCAGCCGTGTCCTATCTAGTTAGGTGCGCGTTCACATGAAAGGGGTGGGATCTGGAGCATTCGACCAATCACAAACATGGAGAAGCGCACTGACAGCGCAGCGTGTCATACTTCCTGAATGAAAAGTGAACTTTAATACTAGTCAAAAATGAAGAAGTTAAACTTTAAACATCCATGACTTAAACACTTGATCAGGATCAAAGCCACAGAGCTGCACCTGCAAGGTGAATACAGCTGGTAAAAGAAAAAGTGTTTGAATGCGTACATTAACAGGTTTATGATATCACTGCCCCGTCTAAAACACGATCTGACTTTCATTACATTTGTCTCGAGTGTTTCGTCAACTTAATGTGTTGCTTAAAATAATACTTCTGCATCCAGTCTGTGACACTGAGTGTTGCACGGCCAGATACGGCTCAGCTGACTCAGATCAGGAGATATATGATACATTATGAAGTGATATGCCGCGGACTGTACTTAATGTACTCTGATCCGGTTACTTATGTTGTGGCCGATATTTAAGTAAGCTTTCTTAACGCTAATGTTATAACAGTCAGATTGCTCTGAAGATGGAGGTGATATTCTATTAATGTTCACGTTCACACAGTCGGTGATTTTTGCCGGCCGTCTTTCCTGCGACGGCAGCTTTTCTGTATTTCCTCTATCCTGTAATATGACTTGATCGCTTTAAACTCCGCACACTGAGCTCTGATTGGTCAGCAGGCAGTGCTTTCACTGAGTTGAGCTCTTAGCCTGCAACCTAACCTGGGGGGTATACTGCGAAGCAGGATTTTCGCTTAGCCGGCTAAATTCAGGGAAAACTCCGGCTTTCCGGTCATCCGAAGCTGGTTCTCTTTTTAGCGGGCTAGATCTCCATGGTAATATATGCAGCTAACCTGGTCGGGACCAGGTTAGGTTGCAGGCTAAGAGCTCAACTCAGTGAAAGCACCGCCTGCTGACCAATCAGAGCTCAGTGTGCGGAGTTTAAAGCGATCAAGTCATATTACAGGAGAAAGGAAATACAGAAAAGCTGCCGTCGCAGGAAAGACGGCCGGCAAAAATCACCGACTGTGTGAACGTGAACATTAATAGAATATCACCTCCATCTTCAGAGCAATCTGACTATTATAACATTAGCGTTAAGAAAGCTTACTTAAATATCGGCCACAACATAAGTAACCGGATCAGAGTAACATTAAGTACAGTCCGCGGCATATCACTTCATAATGTATCATATATCTCCTTATCTGAGTCAGCTGAGCCGTATCTGGCCGTGCAACACTCACAGTGTCACATACTGGATGCAGAAGTATTATTTTAAGCAACACATTAAGTTGACGAAACACTCGAGACAAATGTAATGAAAGTCAGATTGTGTTTTAGACGGGGCAGTGATATCATAAACCTGTTAATGTACGCATTCAAACACTTTTTATTTTTCCAGCTGTATTCACCTTGCAGGTGCAGCTCTGTGGCTTTGATCCTGATCAAGTGTTTAAGTCATGGATGTTTAAAGTTTAACTTCTTCATTTTTGACTAGTATTAAAGTTCACTTTTCATTCAGGAAGTATGACACGCTGCGCTGTCAGTGCGCTTCTCCATGTTTGTGATTGGTCGAATGCTCCAGATACCACCCCTTTCATGTGAACGCGCACCTAACTAGATAGGACACGGCTGGCTTGAGCGATCCACTTGATAACCCGCGTCGTAGTACAGTTTAGCGAGAGCGCGTATGTTTTGGATTAGGCCAACCGGCTAACTCAAACATATCCAGGTTAGGTTGAACCAGCTTCGTAGCATAGGCCCCTGGTCCCGACCAGGTTAGCTGCTTAGCATATATTACCATGGAGATCTAGCCTGCTAAAAAGAGAACCAGCTTCGGATGACCGGAAAGCCGGAGTTTTCCCTGAATTTAGCCGGCTAAGCGAAAATCCTGCTTCGCAGTATACCCCCCTGATCCCTCCTGCAGGTGACTGCGGTCAAGCCAGCCTCCACTTGGGAAAACACAGTCAAGCCAGCCCGCACGTGATATTGGGGTGCGCGAATATTAGAAGCATTACGGTAAAATCCCAGCGCTTACTCGGTCAATAACAAAAGCACCTATAAAAACAAACCAAACATATTAAATTAAGAAATATGTACTATATAATGTGATCAATAATTATTTAAAACAAACTACGTATAAATACCACGAGTAAATGTAAAATGTAAGGAGTTTCAAAATAAAAGTCCTTTGAAATCTCATATTGAAATCTCATATATGAGCTATCAGCCCTGTGTTTAGATAAGAATAAAACGAAATCTCTCCCTGATGCAAGACTCATCTCACTGCAGGGTGATAGAAGGACAGCCCATCTACTCACCCAGAAAAAATCAGGACATTCTGATGTGGAGTTTCAAAATAAAATACCTTTGAAATCCCATATATGAGCTATCAGCCCTGTGTTTAGATAAGAATAAAACGAAATCTCTCCCTGATGCAAGACTCATCTCACTGCAGGGTGATAGAAGGACACCCCATCTACTCACCCAGAAAAAATCAGGACATTCTGATGTGGAGTTTCAAAATAAAAGACCTTTGAAATTCCATATATGAGCTATCAGCCCTGTGTTTAGATAAGAATAAAACGAAATCTCTCCCTGATGCAAGACTCATCTCACTGCAGGGTGATAGAAGGACACCCCATCTACTTACCCAGAAAGAATCAGGACATTCTGATGTGGAGTTTCAAAATAAAAGACCTTTGAAATCCCATATATGAGCTATCAGCCCTGTGTTTAGATAAGGATAAAACGAAATCTCTCCCTGATGCAAGACTCATCTCACTGCAGGGCGATAGAAGGACACCCCATCTACTCACCCAGAGAAAATCAGGACATTCTGATGTGGATTTTCAAAATAAAAGACCTTTGAAATCCCATATATGAGCTATCAGCCCTGTGTTTAGATAAGAATAAAACGAAATCTCTCCCTGATGCAAGACTCATCTCACTGCAGGGTGATAGAATGACACCCCATCTACTCACCCAGAAAAAATCAGGACATTCTGATGTGTAGTTTCAAAATAAAAGACCTTTGAAATCCCATATAATAGGATCAGCCTCGACTCAGGATCCCGGCGTAGATATAGACACAAAAAAAAGAGAAATTTGGGGGAGGCTGGGTTAATCAGAACATGAGAATACACAGGTGCAGGCAGAAAGAAGGAAGAAGCAATGCGTCCCCCGACAGTCTTAGCCTATAGAAGCTCAGATTTATTCTATTTCTTTTTTTTCTTCTATTTAAAGATTATTTTGATTCTGTACAATGAGTCCATGCTGCTGTGACAACCCAATGTCCCAACTTGGGATGAATAAAGTATCCATCCATCCATCCATCCATCCATTTTGAAACTCAACATCAGAATGTCCTGATTTTCTCTGGGTGAGTAGATGGGGTGTCCTTCTATCACCCTGCAGTGAGATGAGTCTTGCATCAGGGAGAGATTTCGTTTTATTCTTATCTAAACACAGGGCTGATAGCTCATATATGGGATTTCAAAGGTCTTTTATTTTGAAACTCCACATCAGAATGTCCTGATTTTCTCTGGCTGATAGCTCATATATGGGATTTCAAAGGTCTTTTTTAGATGGGGTGTCCTTCTATCACCCTGCAGTGAGATGAGTCTTGCATCAGGGAGAGATTTCGTTTTATTCTTATCTAAACACAGGGCTGATAGCTCATATATGGGATTTCAAAGGTCTTTTATTTTGAAACTCCACATCAGAATGTCCTGATTTTCTCTGGGTGAGTAGATGGGGTGTCCTTCTATCACCCTGCAGTGAGATGAGTCTTGCATCAGGGAGAGATTTCGTTTTATTCTTATTTAAACACAGGGCTGATAGCTCATATATGGGATTTCAAAGGTCTTTTATTTTGAAACTCCACATCAGAATGTCCTGATTTTTTCTGGGTGAGTAGATGGGGTGTCCTTCTATCACCCTGCAGTGAGATGAGTCTTGCATCAGGGAGAGATTTCGTTTTATTCTTATCTAAACACACGGCTGATAGCTCATATATGGGATTGCAAAGGTCTTTTATTTTGAAACTCCACATCAGAATGTCCTGAGTTTTACTGGGTGAGTAGATGGGCTGTCCTTCTATCACCCTGCAGTGAGATGAGTCTTGCATCAGGGAGAGATTTCGTTTTATTCTTATCTAAACACAGGGCTGATAGCTCATATATGGGATTTCAAAGGTCTTTTATTTTGAAACTCCACATCAGAATGTCCTGATTTTTTCTGGGTGAGTAGATGGGGTGTCCTTCTATCACCCTGCAGTGAGATGAGTCTTGCATCAGGGAGAGATTTCGTTTTATTCTTATCTAAACACAGGGCTGATAGCTCATATATGGGATTTCAAAGGTATTTTATTTTGAAACTCCACATCAGAATGTCCTGATTCTTTCTGGGTGAGTAGATGGGCTGTCCTTCTATCACCCTGCAGTGAGATGAGTCTTGTATCAGGGAGAGATTTCGTTTTATTCTTATCTAAACACAGGGCTGATAGCTCATATATGGGATTTCAAAGGTCTTTTATTTTGAAACTCCACATCAGAATGTCCTGATTTTCTCTGGGTGAGTAGATGGGCTGTCATTCTATCACCCTGCAGTGAGATGAGTCTTGCATCAGGGAGAGATTTCGTTTTATTCTTATCTAAACACAGGGCTGATAGCTCATATATGGGATTTCAAAGGTCTTTTATTTTGAAACTCCACATCAGAATGTCCTGATTCTTTCTGGGTAAGTAGATGGGGTGTCCTTCTATCACCCTGCAGTGAGATGAGTCTTGCATCAGGGAGAGATTTCGTTTTATTCTTATCTAAACACAGGGCTGATAGCTCATATATGGAATTTCAAAGGTCTTTTATTTTGAAACTCCACATCAGAATGTCCTGATTTTTTCTGGGTGAGTAGATGGGCTGTCCTTCTATCACCCTGCAGTGAGATGAGTCTTGCATCAGGGAGAAATTTCGTTTTATTCTTATCTAAACACAGGGCTGATAGCTCATATATGGGATTTCAAAGGTCTTTTATTTTGAAACTCCACATCAGAATGTCCTGATTTTCTCTGGGTGAGTAGATGGGGTGTCCTTCTATCACCCTGCAGTGAGATGAGTCTTGCATCAGGGAGAGATTTCGTTTTATTCTTATCTAAACACAGGGCTGATAGCTCATATATGGGATTTCAAAGGTCTTTTATTTTGAAACTCCACATCAGAATGTCCTGATTCTTTCTGGGTGAGTAGATGGGGTATCCTTCTATCAACCTCCAGTGAGATGAGTCTTGCATCAGGGAGAGATTTCGTTTTATTCTTATTTAAACACAGGGCTGATAGCTCATATATGGGATTTCAAAGGTCTTTTATTTTGAAACTCCACATCAGAATGTCCTGATTTTTTCTGGGTGAGTAGATGGGCTGTCCTTCTATCGCCCTGCAGTGAGATGAGTCTTGCGTCAGGGAGAGATTTCGTTGTATTCTTATCTAAACACAGGGCTGATAGCGCATATATGGGATTTCAAAGGTCTTTTATTTTGAAACTCCACATCAGAATGTCCTGATTTTTTCTGGGTGAGTAGATGGGCTGTCCTTCTATCACCCTGCAGTGAGATGAGTCTTGCATCAGGGAAAGATTTCGTTTTATTCTTATCTAAACACAGGGCTGATAGCTCATATATGGGATTTCAAAGGTCTTTTATTTTGAAACTCCTTACATTTTACATTTACTCGTGGTAGTTATACGTAGTTTGTTTTAAATAATTATTGATCACATTATATAGTACATATTTCTTAATTTAATATGTTTGGTTTGTTTTTATTGGTGCTTTTGTTATTGACCGAGTAAGCGCTGGGATTTTACCGTAATGCTTCTAATATTCGCGCACCCCAATATCACGTGCGGGCTGGCTTGACTGTGTTTTCCCAAGTGGAGGCTGGCTTGACCGCAGTTGCAGGTGTGTGTGTGTGTGTGTGTGTGTGTGTGTGTGTGTGTGTGTGTGTGTGTGTGTGTGTGTGTGTGTGTGTGTGTGTGTGTGTGTGTGTGTGTGTGTGTGTGTGTGTGTGTGTGTGTGTGTGTGTGTGTGTGTGTGTGTGTGTGTGTGTGTGTGTGTGTGTGTGTGTTTATGCTTTAGAATTTAACCGCCGTGATATAATCACAGCTCCCTGTCTTCATTCACGCCAGCTCGCTCCCTCGTTGATCCGGAGAGGAAGGCCACCTTTAAAACGTGTGTGCTTACAATGATACCTTTTATACATTTAAAATTATTTCGCTGCGGAAACAGACCATTATTTACCAAAGCTAGGATAACTAATCCTTACGTGTGATGCTTCCAACATTCAGACTGAAGAGCTTTTGTTAACTGGGACAAATATGAGTCCCTAATAAACCTAATGAAACTGAATGTATATGATGGAGTCAAACCCACATCCTCAAGTTACAGGGCACAGAGAAAAACCTAAGATGCACCTGACATCAGCAATAGTTATTGAGGAAACAAAAACACAAGAAACACAAGACTAAATAAACAGCATGGATTAAGAAATTGACAACTGTGATAAGAAGGTGTTTCTCAGTGTAGCACGTGGCTTAAAGCAGCTGCTACTCACTGCAGGATGTTGCCAATGATTGCATTGTATGCCAGCCGTTGTATTGTGCAATGTCATCAAAGCGAGGAAGGGTGCGGCTGCAGAACCTCAGCCTTACTGTGTGCCCTTAGTTTAGCCTCCCAGGAGATATTCCTTTAAAGCAGGCGGTGAGTTGTCCAGTAAATCTGACAATCCCTCACCTGAATACAATGTTGTCTGATAACCTAGTACCTGATGGATTTGAATGCAGGAGTGAGCAACACAGTGTGTAGCGGAGAATGAGACGCCTGTAAGACATGAGTCAGGGAAAACTTCCCCTAACTGTCTATAATTGCTGCGCTCGAGCTGCATCAAGCTAGCCTCAGTTAGTATTGATGTGAGGAACACATTTACTTCCACCTGCCTTCACAGTAAACACACACACACACACACACACACACACACACACACACACACACACACACACACACACACACACACACACACACACACACACACACACACACACACACACACACACACACACACACACACACACACACACACACACACACACACACACACACAGACACACACACAGACACACACACACACACACAGTGGGAGGGATTTCCAGAAAGAGGAACACGTGCTACTTTGCATTGTCATGAGGATAGATTCACTTCAGAAAAGGGTATAATTGATACAAAAAAATATTGTGCATCAAATTAGAGGAAATAGAGGTTTTACGATGAAAAACATTATTTCATTGGTTTTCCGTGGTGCTGTTGAAGATCTGGAACATTGTAGGTAAATGTCAGCAGCGACATGGCTGCACATTTTTGGACATTGAGGATACTGTTTCCATAAGGAAAGAGAAAGGGGATTTGTTTTAGGAAAGACCATTACAGGCTCTATCACAATGTGAGAGCACGCATGTAGTAATGCAGCCTGTAACATTTATATCATAACAGTCTCTTTAAAAAACATGTTCATGTATGCACAGGTGTTTTACTTCTGAAACAATGGTAAGGAAGTGCTTTAAAGCAGCAGCAGAAGGGAGAGGCCTCTGCTGCTCCTGCTGCCTCTTGGCCGAGGGCTTTATCGTGTAATACATCTTATGGATTCCATTGTTCAAAGGTGTCTTCTGTTCTGGTGCATTTGAGTCCGTGTGTTTTGTAACCTTCATACGGCTGCAATGGTCGTATACAAGGTGTGTCTCGTTGACCATTTCGCAGCCACATACGTTGCGCCTAAAGGTGCAGCTTAACGACCATACATGATTACATAGAGTTTTCAGCTGTGGCAGAAAAAGCAGCACAGTAGCAGCAGATAGAGGCCGTTTCTCAATGTCGAGTACACCTGCTGCAGAGCCACTATTTCAAGTATACTACGTCATCGAGTGGCGCAGAATGCTGGGCATTTAACCTTATGAATGTCATTTTACAGTCATCTTACCTTAAGCCAATCTTATTATACATCCATGCATTTAACATGCATCTAAACCAGGGGTGTCAAACTCAAGGCCCGGGGGCCAAATCCGGCCCGCGACTTCATTTTCTGTGGCCCCACAAGAGCTTGCAAAGAATATAATATGTTTATTATACGGTTACATGCCACTTTACAGGAGCACGTTGCCCATAAACTACATGTCCCACAATGCATCTCAAATTTGACTTTTTTTCTCAGAATTTGACTTATTTTTTTTAAAATTCTCCTTTTTTTCAAAATGTCACTTCTTTCTTTTCGGCTTTTCTTTTTAAATCATTTTGTGACATTCGCACTGAAGAGACTTGCAATGATTTTCCTTAGACTTCTGCTTTCAGGCGTAGTTAATTATCCTATCCGATAGGGTAATATAATACATTATTTTATATATATTAAATATTTATGTATTTTTTATATAGTCTTAAAGTTACAACCGGCCCTTTGAGTGCAACCATAATGCTGATGTGGCCCGTGATGAAATTGAGTTTGACACCCCTGATCTAAACAGTCCTTCGGCGCCACTCGATGACGTAGTATACTTGAAATAGTGGCTCAGGTAGACTCGACATTGAGAAACGGCCACAGTTTCAAGGCTTTATTGTCATGTGCACATTAGCTACGGTGTAGATATGGCAATGAAACACTGAAGTCACAGGTTCCTCCAACAGTGCAACATATATATATATATATATATATACAGATAAAATAGTGCAAGAGAATGTTTGACATGTGAAAGTAAGAAATGGAAATAGTGCAAGAAGTGTCTATAGACAAGGAAATGTAATGATATTAGATACATAGTACATAAGGGTTGGAGTTGGCACAAAGAGGGTGAGAACAAATAATCGATGGAAATATGTAAGAAGACCCGCATGTGCAGGGATGAGCTGCTGTTTCTGGCTTGGAAGGTTTACAGCAAACATGTTTCCTCTCATGAATAGCTTTCAGTGCATCTTATTATTCTTTTAGCGACAATGTACCGTCACCTTTATCGTTTGTTCAGTCGCCTTAGAGATACTGGACAGAGCCCATCTGCTGAGGAAGAATTCAATATGTGATCAGAAAGGACAAAGGAGGTAAAGGACCACGTGGAGCAGGTCCTGTGATGGAGGTGCTCTCAACTCGTTTAGTTTCTTTCCTCTGGAGAGCAGGAGAAGCAGTCGTTGGTGTTTTGGTGCGTTAGAGGGTTCTGTATTTGCATAAAGTGAACATTATCTCAAAGTTATGCAAATGAATCTGTCCAGCTCGACAGGGTCAGGAAACGTTGCCTAAACTAGCAAATAGGTGCAGTGGTGGAAAGTAACTAAGTACATTTACTCAAGTTGAGGTTCTTTACTTGAGTATTTAAATGTTATGCTACTGTGTACTTCTACTCCACTACAGTTCAGAGGTACATGGTGTACTTTTAGTCCACTACATGTATTTAATACCTTTAGTTACTTTACAGATGTGGATGAATGATAATAATATAGATATAATCAAGTGTTGAATCAGACTTTAGTTCCACCTGGAGTAAATCCACCAGCTACCCTGCAGTCTACAAAGTACTTCAGACTAGCTGCACCTTCACCAGCTTTGAGAACACTTTCATGATCAATCATTATAAAACATATCATATATATTATTCTGAAATGGACCAATCTGCACAACGACTACTTTCACTGTCGCTACTTTCACTATATTTTGATGATAATACTTTACTTTTACTTGAGTAACATTTTGAATACAGGACTTTTACTGAAACAGAGTATTCCTACACTCTGGTACTTCTACTTTTACTCAAGTACAAGATCTGAGTACTTCTACTTTTACTCAAGTACAAGATCTGAGTACTTCTACTCAAGGACAAGATCTGAGTACTTCTACTCTTACTCAAGTACAAGATCTGAGTACTTCTACTTTTACTCAAGGACAAGATCTGAGTACTTCTACTCAAGGACAAGATCGGAGTACTTCTACTCTTGCTCAAGTACAAGATCTGAGTACTTCTCCCATCTCTAGGTGTGGAACAAAGACAAAGACTGTGAGGCTTTTATTTTGAAGGGTGCAGCTGGAGGCAGTACTTCCGGTGTGCGGTGACGCCTCTTTAAACAGTGTGTCTGCAGGCTGTCGCAGTTTGATCCTCTTCTCCTCACAAACAGCATCGCTGAGAATAAAGAAGAGCAGCCATGGCGCAGGGGCTCAAAGACAGGTTCGAGAAGTTCCTCCAGGAGAAGAACTTCATGACAGACACTCTGGCGAAGATAGAGGCGAAGACTGGAGTCAGCCGGACCTACATCGCTGTGGGTGAGTGGAAAAAAACGCATCACACCCAGCTTCCTCCACCTTTGTTTCTCTGTCAGTGTGTAGTGTGTGTAGGAGTGTGTGTGTAACATGTGGTGTGTGTTCCTCCAGCTGTGATCGGGATCATCTCGGTGTACCTGGTGATCGGGTACGGAGCCTCCCTGCTGTGCAACCTCATCGGCTTCCTCTATCCTGCATACATATCGTGAGTACCAAGGAGGGGCCTGCAGCACCGCACACACACACACGCGCACACACGCGCACACACACACACACACACACACACACACACACACACACACACACACACACACACACACACACACACACACACACACACACACACACACACACACACACACACACACACACACACACACACACACACACACACACACACACACACACACACACACACACACAACCACACCCACACACCATTCCGTTACAATTACTCAGTGATGTAAAGTAACTAAGTAGATTTACATTACCTTGTACTTCTACTCCACTACAGTTCAGAGGTACATGGTGTACTTTTACTCCACCACATGTATTTAACACCTTTAGTTACTTCACAGATCTGGATGAATGATGTGAAATATAATCAAGTGTTAAATCAGACTTTAGTTCCTGGAGTAAATCCACCAGCTACCCTGCAGTCGACAAAGCCATTCAGACTAGCTGCACCTTCACCAGCTTTGAGAACACTTTAAAGATCAATCATTATAAAACATATCATATATATTATTCTTTCACTTGAGCAACATTTTGAATGCAGGACTTTTACTGTAACAGAGTATGTCGTAAACGTAGTAAAACATTAAAACAATATATATAATTAATTACTGGTTGATTTTATATTCTGTATTATAAATCCATAGCTGCAAAGAAGCAAGTAACTAATTTTGTAAAATGAATGTAGTGACTTTAATCCTGCTAGTAATCCCCAATAATATGTATTAGTAATCTCATTACATCTGTTTTAATGTAAGGGGAAATCAGTTCCCTTCTTCTGTTTCCTGTTTACGTCATCCTGTATCACTCCTGAACACACGGATGGATTAAAGCCACATACTTCTAGTTCTTAGATAATATGTATTGCTTATTATAGGTAGTAGTAGCAGTAATGTTGTACTACATGTATGTAAAGTACTGTGTTCTTGCCTTTAGGCTCTATATTTCTCAACTTGACATTTCGGCTGATATTTTCCTTTTGGATGCTTTCTTTGTCCCTTGAAGCCACATATTATCAGAATTGGACAAAGCTCCTCCGTAACGTATAAGTGGGTCATTTATAAAACGGTAACGAGGATGCGTTATCTCAGTCAGTGTGTCTCCGTGTGGTCAACAGAGTATCACATGTTGCTCTGAGCCTCCTTTTTCCTCTCGGACGCCTCTTTGTGTCAGGAGTCCTCGAGGAGCCGGATATAGGCCGAGCCGGATTATGTGCTGCTTACGACACTCTCATTATGTGATGGCAGAAATAAAACA
Source organism: Pseudochaenichthys georgianus (assembly GCF_902827115.2). NCBI lineage: Eukaryota > Metazoa > Chordata > Actinopteri > Perciformes > Channichthyidae > Pseudochaenichthys > Pseudochaenichthys georgianus. The sequence goes on along the minus strand of NC_047514.1, from coordinate 1,298,447 downwards.
TTTGGTATTTTAGGAGTTAAACATGGTGATACGAGCTTTCACGATGTCACGATGAAAAACTGATGAGTCACTAACCACAGGAAATCTGCTTCCTTCCCCATTTGCACCGTTTCAGTATCGGACATGAATTATGGATACATTTCTGACTATAGAAATACATTAGAGTTCAATGAATGAAGTTGTGGGGTTGAGTTAAATGCATACCAAGTTATAAATCAAGTTAAAAGAGTGTAGTCATGACATCTTCATTGTGGGTATGCATGCACTATAAAACACTGGACGGACAGATTGTCTCCCAGGCAACCAGAGCAAACACCCGGTCTCAATTTCCTTTTACAGACATTTCCGACGCGTTTGTTTTACTCACAGATTAAAGGACTCGCTTGGCCTCCGGTGGCGTGTTGATACTGTGTTTTGCGTTTACTGCAAATAAGATAACACACTTTGCACACAGTCAACAAAGAAAACAGTTCTTTACAATAAGCAGAACACATCAGATAAAAGAGGCAGAACTCCAATTAAATAATGAATGACTTTAAAGGTAGTCTTTCTTTCTTTCTTTGTATAACTTTAACGGTTAAAAAACTGCCTCGGCGGCGTCTTTCCGACAGTTTGCATCTCTGTCTCTTCAGAGTCTGGCACCCTGGGAATTGTAGTCCTTTATACATACTTGATTACAGACTAGGGCTGCAACAAACGACTACTTTGATAATCGATTAATGAAACGATTAATTGATTATTCGGACTATGACTGTATGCCTTGCACAATTTCTCAAACGCTCTTGTTCAGCCATCAACTTTTAGATTTAGCTTGAGGTTGTTTTAGGTTTGTGGAAACTAGCAATGAAGACATTAAAGATGAATACTTGATTCAAAAATAAATATATTATTAACTTAACAAATTGTGAACACAACTAACATTGCTTTTTATTTAAATCAAATAAATAATATTTCACATACAAATAAACAACAATGTTTTAACAAATCGTATTAAATAATCTGAAGACAGAACTGTAAACAGAATAGCTGAAACTTTAACAAACTAAATAACTCAGTTTCCTCTAATCATTAACCCATGTTTGTATAATGTAGTTAACTCCGTGTGTTGCTGCTAGCATACAGAACACCTGACGTGGAAACGTTACTCGTGGGCGGGGCTACAGAGCTACTAGAAAGACAGTGGAACCCGGTGCATTCCTCCGTCTGGATGTGGAGCACTTTTGCTAAATGTTTAGACAAATTGCTCGTGTTACCGCCCTTACATGCTAAACTCTTATTGCACTTTTGGTAACGAGCATTGTCCACATCAAGACGGGTAACATTTAACCACACCTTGGAGCGCTTCTCTCCGCCATCCCCGCCGTGTGTTGCTGCATGTAGCAGCAGGTCTTTTTATCGGTACTGGAGACATTTAAAAAAGATATGTCATGTATTATTGCTACATAAACATTATATCGCAGTCTTAGTGTCGCCAACTCGTTTCTAAAATGCAAAAAGACAAAAAAAATGCGTCTATGATGTATTTTCGATCTTTCCAATCGAGACGAGATCTCTCTCCCGCGTGTGTGTGCGAGGGGGCGGGGCAGTTTACACACACGCGGGAGAGAGATCTCGTCTCGATTGGAAAGATCGAAAATACACCATAGACGCATTTTTTTGTCTTTTTGCATTTTAGAAACGGAGTTGGCGACACTAAGACTACGAGATAATGTTTATGTAGCAATAATACATGACATGTATTTTTTAAATGTCTCCAGTACCGATAAAAAGACCGATAACGTTGGAGCTTAACGACGCGTAAAACACGTGATGACGTCACCAACGAATCGACGACTGAATTAGTTGGCAACTAATTTGGTCATCGCCACAGACTCTAGAATCGCCACTGATGAGAGTAGAATCTAGTGGTGAAGTTACATTCATACATATATAAATACCAAGTTATCCCAGAGCTTTATTGTTATTATACTCGTGCACAATTTTATCTCACCGGCTTCTCTCTATATGCACTTTCAAATATCTACACTGAACAAAAATATAAACGCAACACTTTTGTTTTTGCTCCCATTTTTCATGAGATGAACTCAAAGATCTAAAACATTTTCTAAATACACAAAATAACCATTTCTCTCAAATATTGTTCACAAATCTGAAAGAATGTGTGATAGTGAGCACTTCTCCTTTGCCGAGATAATCCATCCACCTCACAGGTGTGGCATATCAAGATGCTGATTAGACAGCATGACTATTGCACAGGTGTGCCTTAGGCTGGCCACAATAAAAGGCCACTCTGAAACGTGCAGTTTTGCTTTATTGGGGGGGTCTGGGGGGGTCCGAAGACTAGTCAGTATCTGGTGTGAGGGGTAGGGTTAGGGTTAGGGTAATGTTGTGAATTGAGTGGCCCATGGTGGTGGTGGGGTTATGGTATGGGCAGGCGTATGTTATGGACGACGAACACAGGCCACTCGATTCACAACATTACCCTAACCCTACCCCTACCCCTACCCCTCACACCAGATACTGACTGGTTTTCGGACCCCCCCAGACCCCCCCAATAAAGCAAAAATGCACGTTTCAGAGTGGCCTTTTATTGTGGCCAGCCTAAGGCACACCTGTGCAATAATCATGCTGTCTAATCAGCATCTTGATATGCCACAGCTGTGAGGTGGGATGGATTATCTCGGCAAAGGAGAAGTGCTCACTATCACAGATTCTTTCAGATTTGTGAACAATATTTGAGAGAAATGGTTATCTTGTGTAAATAGAAAATGTTTTAGATCTTTGAGTTCATCTCATGAAAAATGGGAGCAAAAACAAAAGTGTTGCGTTTATATTTTTGTTCATTGTACAAATACATAAAAGCAGCGATGAATGAAACTGTAATTAAAAACAGTAACGGCAGCAAGGAGAATACGAAAATAACAAGCATTAGTTAATTAAACTTACAAGATGTACAGGAACTACATTTACAGATTTATTTAAGGTGTTAAAGTTAAATGATTGTTTATATTAAGAGAGAGAGGCGAGTCGCTGCATCTGAACGCTCCACCATCTCTCATCATAATAAGAGTTTAGCCATTTACATTTTCCGATCTTTGTGGGTATTGTCCATTAAGACTGGATCGACAGCCCAAACTAGTTTGCTGTATATTTATGTTGGCTGTTCCCAGACGCACTTCGGAGTCTGTCTTCAGAGCTGACTGCAGTATGTGGATGAATCAGCCTGAGGGTCTGTGGAGGAAATCACAAGGCTGCTCACATGTTGGTCAACACGTCCACACGTACACAACAAACAGACACTTCATGAAAAAGTATTCCTTAAAGAGGGGAGCCGTAATGAGTTGTCGGCATTTCGCAACTTCCTGTTCCCTCCTCTGGAAGTCAGTGGTTTTCTGAATGTGTGTTTGGATATATATACGATCTGTGGTGAATGCAAGCTGAGGACATTTTAACATTTTGTTCTCCGACATAAAATAAAACCTCAGCCTGGGTCTAGTCTCTGTTATACTCTCAGTTTCCTGTGAACATCCCCGGCCTCTGTTACCACACACACACACACACACACACACACACACACACACACACACACACACACACACACACACACACACACACACACACACACACACACACACACACACACACGGTTGTGTGACTGTTCCCTGGAGTAACCTTGATGTAGAAACAGCAATGTGGAAACCAGATATGAAGCAAACAGTATAATGTGACATCAGAAACTAGTCGGCCCTTTCATTTTTTTTCGAAATATTTTAATACGTTTTACAGCCAGGACGTGAAATGTGAAAAGTTGCTTGAAGAAACGACATTAAGGGTAAAAAAACGGTTTCATTAACTATTCAATGTCCTTACTTGATATACATACATACTCCAAATGTCTGCCATGTCTAATATTAGTGGCTGCTGGGGTTTATTTTTGGTACACATGTATTTAGCCAGCAGTGTCGTGTTATGTGCTTGGCTGCATTACGTGCTAATGCTAAAGCTAATGCCTGCAGTTTGAAGGGCTGATTCGGGGGTTTAATGGTTACATCTGAATGTTCTCACTGACCTGAGAGCAGCCATTGTTTGGTTCTTGTTTACTGTAAGCATGCATGCATTGCTGTGTTTACACACCCATGGGCAAGTGTATTCTTTATTTATATCATGGGGGGGATAATGTTGCCTGTCGGTGGGCAGAGTAACATATAGTAAGGGGGGGGGTAGTTTGAGGTAATAGAGCGGAGTAGTGAGTGATGACCTATTTTAGTAGGCTAGCCAGGAAGTGAGCATCCTTCACTCGACAAACAGCGAATGGTAGATTTTTGAAATATTGCAGACACACTTATATGAAACGTACACACTTTGTCCAGCAGGATAATCTTCACATGTTTACACAAATTGAATCGTTACTACAATCTCCAGAAGTACAAAGCTAATGTTAGGCTATAAACGACATCACGTCACCACCGCTAAGCTAAAGGCGGCTAATGTTAGGCGTGATGACGTCGAGTAGTTTATTTAGTCACTTGTCAGCAGCTGCTGTTTCGAAGACACATGGAAGTGGGGTATTTAATGGCATCCAAGCAATCTTCACCATGCGATCTAATTTCAGGCTTCTAACGAAAGCACATCTGTTTCTGAGGTGAGGCAACAAGTGGTAAAATGATAGCTAGGTGTGAGGACTCTCGATAGTGCGAGTGAGACTCTGACGATGTACAGCTGACAGTACAGGAAGTTCAAAGCATGCTAATTAACAATGAAAGCCAGGAGACACACGGTACCAACGGAGAGAGATGAACACAGTTATTGTTAATATCAGAATACAGCAACTACAAATAGCTTAATATTAATTAAGAAGCATGCATAACCATATTAAAGGTGAAAGTAGGAGATACACAATTTACACATCCAGTACCAGTTCAGTTCAGTCAGATATCTCACGTGTTTCTTTAACATGTTTATTAGAAGCAGCATATAGTTGAGTTTGAGGCTCGGGCCTCATCACTCCACAGATACACATTAAATAACTACCCCCCCGGGCCTACAGGTGGAAGCTGGGGTGGTGGCGGGGCAGCGAGCAGCAGCGACGTGGAGGTATCTGCAGCAAGCAAAGCATAGAGAGATCTGGCAGCTTCAATAGAGCGGCGTATCAAGGAGACTCCGTTTGGTTGGTTGTAGAGTGGCAAGGGGGCGATATGTATGAAGGCAGCAAGTGCTCGAGTCGACTGCCTGAACTAGCTCGCAGGCTTCGCCCCATGTGTGAGATAGCAGCCAGGAAGTGTGTTTTGCACAGAAGTAGATTTAACAGTGATATTGCTGTACAAAGCAAACAACATAAGTATTGCCATGTGATGCAAGCATGTGACAGAAGTGATGCTACTGTCGATGGAAACTCAGTGAAGGACATGAGTTGACAAGAAAGACAGATGCGATGAGATGGCTTTTGAGTTTGCTTTGTAAGGAGTCAACGGACATGTCACGGTCTGTGTTATGACCCGGCTCAAGAGGCCACAACAAAGAGGAGACGCACCATATCAACGGTTAACAAAAGAAGTTTATTTAAGCAAATAATTCAAGTTAACCAAATTAATTGAAGTGCAAAGTAAGTCAAGCATGAGGTGTGGACGTCAGTGGTATCAGTAGTGTAAATGCAGGGTGAGGGTTGCATGGCTGTGTGTGTGAGAGAGGGTAGTGGATAGGAGAATGCAAAAGGACTTCTTTTAAAAGTTGAACAAACCCCACGCAGCTCAGTGAAATGTTGACTTTATTTGATCATTTCAGTGAAAACTAACGTTCATATTTCTCTCTTTGATTATAATACTGATGAACGTTCAAAACAAAGCACTTTGACAACTTACCACATACGTTTTAAAATGCTTAATAAGCACCGTAACGTTCATGATATCATTTCTCCGTCATAATCGGTTGTTTCCGTGAACGGCCGACTGTTGAGTGACGGCAAATGCTGCGGCTGCAATGCATTGTGGGGCAGCATTTGCTCCTCTCCTTTCGGTGAGGGAGGTCCAGTGGTTCCTAAGCTAAAGGAGGTTATAAAGGAAGTTTGAAACCTCCTTTCCTTTCATCTAGAGAACTCAAAAGGCACTTCTCACGGCTGCCACTGAGGGACTTCTTCCGGGTCACTCCGTCGGGAAGGTTCCTAAGCTGAAGGGACTATTGGAACGCAGCCCGTCTCCAGATGAACCCACGCGGCATCAGTCTGCTTTACCGTCACATAGTGAACGTAACACAGAGAAAGTTTTAAAAGCTACTGATAAACGAACGTCCTATCAGCACTTCAGAGAAGGTGTGTCTCGATCAGCAGACGGACGCTGCTCAGACCTTTAGATGGGAGGGGTCCACGAGTCTCTTATCAAAGAGTCCTTTAGTTAATGTATATCCAGAGGTGGAAGAAGAGGGTTAGACTTTACACTCAAGTAAATGTATATACAGTAAATTATACTGCATTCAAAATCTGTAGTAAAAGTATTGGCATCAAAACATCCTTAGGTATCAAAAGTAAAAGTACTATATGATGTGTAATCGTTTCAGAATCGTATATATATATTTAGTTACTGGGTTATCACAATTGATACACTGCTGCTGGTATTTAACATATATTTACTTGTCAATGTGTGACATTACACTACATTGCATTTAGCTGACGCTTTTATCCAAAGCGACTCACAATAAGTGCGTTCGACCAACAAGATACGAACTTGAAGAAAACAGAATCATAAAGTACATCAGGCTTCAGAGCAAAAACATTTCAAGTGCTACTCAACTGGCTCAACAGGAAGGTAGAAGACCAGACGAGCCGCTGCATTCTGGGTGAGAGAGGTCGGATGCAGGTAGACCAGCCAGGAGGGAGCTGCAGTAGTCTAGGCGTGAGATGACGAGAGCCTGGACCAGAACCGGCGTGGCTTTCTGGGTCAGCTGGGGACGTATCCTCCTGATGCTGCTTTAAAAGTTGATCCATATTAACTAATGATCTGATTCTGAAATGCAGCTACAGCTGTCACATAAATGATATCGGCTTCTAAAATGTGGAGGAGTTGAAGAAGAAGGCAGCTCAAAGTAACTCAAACCTGTTTCTAATTACACTACTTCTATCTTTTCATGAAGAGAATGTCACTCGTGTTGGAACCTGTATATCAACAGTCTGTCGAGAACAAACACACGACTTTTATTGAGAGGGTGGCCATTTTTTAATTATTTCTCATGTTGCAAAATATGGGGAAATGTCTTCTAAGAAACGTATTGAGGGAGCAGGAAAGTCATGGTAGGGATTTAAAACAAAAGAAAGTTAAGAGAGGAGGAGATGGACGCGTTGGATCGAACAACCTGTTGCAGAAGGGAGACAGGTGTTGACGTGTATTCACACGTGTATCTCCCATGTGTTCCTCCCCAGCATCAAGGCCATTGAAAGCGCCACAAAAGACGACGACACCAAGTGGCTCACCTACTGGGTGGTGTACGGGCTCTTCAGCGTGGCCGAGTTCTTCGCCGACATCTTCCTCTCCTGGTTCCCCTTCTACTACATCGGAAAGGTAATCCAGCTTCTGTCAATGTGTTGGGTTAAAAATAGATTTGATCCAGAGGTGGGAAGTAGTGGAGTACAAATACTTTGTTACTGTACTTAAGTACATTCTTCTGGTATCAGTACTTTACTCCACTACTTATTTTTCTGACGACTTTTTACTTTCTACTTCTTACATGTTGAACACAAATACCTGAACTTTCTACTTCTCACATGTTGAACACAAATACCTGTACTTTCTACTTCTTACATGTTGAACACACATACCTGTACTTTCTACTTCTCACATGTTGAACACAAATACCTGTACTTTCTACTTCTTACATGTTGAACCCAAATACATGTACTTTCTACTTCTCACATGTTGAACTCAAATACCTGTACTTTCTACTTCTTACATGTTGAACCCAAATACCTGTACTTTCTACTTCTCACATGTTGAACTCAAATACCTGTACTTTCTACTTCTCACATGTTGAACCCAAATACCTGTACTTTATACTTCTCACATGTTGAACTCAAATACCTGTACTTTCTACTTCTTACATGTTGAACTCAAATACCTGTACTTTCTACTTCTTACACTTTGAACTCAAATACCTGTACTTTCTACTTCTCACATGTTGAACTCAAATACCTGTACTTTCTACTTCTTACATGTTGAACTCAAATACCTGTACTTTCTACTTCTTACATGTTGAACTCAAATACCTGTACTTTCTACTTCTTACATGTTGAACTCAAATACCTGTACTTTCTACTTCTTACATGTTGAACTCAAATACCTGTACTTTCTACTTCTCTCATGTTGAACTCAAATACCTGTACTTTCTACTTCTTACATGTTGAACCCAAATACCTGTACTTTCTACTTCTCACATGTTGAACCCAAATACCTGTACTTTCTACTTCTCACATGTTGAACTCAAATACCTGTACTTTCTACTTCTCACATGTTGAACCCAAATACCTGTACTTTCTACTTCTCACATGTTGAACTCAAATACCTGTACTTTCTACTTCTTACATGTTGAACTCAAATACCTGTACTTTCTACTTCTTACACTTTGAACTCAAATACCTGTACTTTCTACTTCTCTCATTTTCCAAACAGCTGGTTCCTTTAGTTTGAATGTGTGTTCGGTGGCGTATTATGGACGTTTTGGTCCTTTTTAAATACTAAGAATAAATATGCCATATATATTCATTATACTAAAGGATAAATTGTGTTTATGTCTCCCCCTCCTCTCTCCAGGGTGCCTTCCTGGTTTATTGCATGGCCCCCACCGCCTCTAACGGATCCATCCTCATTTATACTCGCATCATTCGACCAGTCTTCCTGAAGAACGAAGGCAAGATCGACGATGCGATGAAGATTGTGAAGGACAAGGCGTCAGAAGCTGCTGACAAGTTCAAAGACGAGGGTGAGACAATTTACTGGAAACACTCGTGATGAAATGTGTGGGACGGGAAGAAACAGAGAACAGTTCCCTTCATGTGGCACTTTACTCAGAGGCAGGAGAAGTACTCAGATCTTGTACTTAGTAAAAGTAGAAGTACTCAGATCTTGTATTTGAGTAAAAGTAGAAGTACTCAGATCTTGTACTTGAGTGAAAGTAGAAGTACTCAGATCTTGTACTTGAGTGAAAGTAGAAGTACTCAGATCTTGTACTTGAGTAAAAGTAGAAGTACTCAGATCTTGTACTTGAGTAAAAGTAGAAGTACTCGGATCTTGTACTTGAGTAAAAGTAGAAGTACTCAGATCTTGTACTTGAATAAAAGTAGAAGTACTCAGGTCTTGTACTCGAGTAAAAGTAGAGGTACTCAGATCTTGTACTCGAGTAAAAGTAGAAGTACTCAGGTCTTGTACTCGAGTAAAAGTAGAAGTACTCAGGTCTTGTACTCGAGTAAAAGTAGAGGTACTCAGATCTTGTACTTGAGTAAAAGTAAAAGTACTCAGATCTTGTACTTGAGTAAAAGTAGAAGTGCTCAGATCTTGTACTTGAGTAAAAGTAGAAGTACCAGAGTGTAGGAATACTCTGTCACAGTAAAAGTCCTGCATTCAAAATGCTCCTCAAGTGAAAGTAGAAAAGTATTCTCATCTAAATATCGTGAAAGACAGTGAAAGTAGTCGTTGTGCAGATTGGTCCATTTCAGAATAATATATATGATATGTTTTATAATGATTGATCATGAAAGTGTTCTCAAAGCTGGTAAAGGTGCAGCTAGTTTGAATGACTTACAAGTACACCATTTACCTCTGAATTGTATTGGAGTATAAGTCCAAAGTAGCATAACATGGAGATACTCAAGTAACTATGTACAAGTATCTCACAATTCTACTTAGGTACAGCACTTGAGTAGATTTACACCTCTGTACAGTTGCAAGTAGCTATCAGAATTACTAAATAAGATGTGTGTGTGTGTGTGTCTCTCTCTGTGTGTGTGTGTGTGTCCACAGCCAAGAGAGCCACGGCCAACATCATGTTCGAGGAGAAGAAGTACGAGTAAAGAGGGGGGTCGGACTCTGACAGGAGAAATGTTGCCTTGTCTGTTCTGAAGAACTGTTCTTAAATCTGAATCTTTGTGTCACATGTTTCATGGAAAGCCATTTACTTATTTAACTCTGCCTTCTGCGGGGCTGTGAGACTTTACACACGCCCTGATGTGCTTTATGAACCAAATAAAACCTGCTTAAGTGGTCCTGGTTTTATTCATTTCACTGTTGTGTGTACATGTACTGCATTGAAAAAGTATAGTTAGTAAACCGAGTCACAGTATTACATGTAAAAGTATCTTAAAATAACACCCAAAACCTGTTTCCACTTATTCCTTAAAAACTAAACATCAAATAAGTCACTGTAATGTAACTAAGGCTATAAGATGTTAGTTAATGTCTCTTGTATTCTCTATTACTGTAAATTTTAACATCAGAAAAGCCCAGTGGGGTTTCTGCCTGGCAACGGTTCGTTTGTTTTAACCACGCAAGAATAAAGTACAAATACCTTTACTTTGCTCTCAAGTACAACACTTGAGTATATATATATATACACTTAGTCACACTCCACCACTGGGTTTCCCTGGATATAGAGCAGACACAAATGATATGTTTTGATCCACAAATGCTAATGAGCAAGTCTGCAGTTCCTATTTGACCCACTAGGTGTCGCTACATTACATGTCACTTGTTAGACGCTTTTATCCAAAGCGACTTCCATACTCAATACTGTGGGCAATCCCCAAAGAGCAATTTGGGGTGAAGTGTCTCAGGGACACAACGACATACTGGCCGTTTCTCAATCGCGAGTACACCTGCTGCAGAGCAACTATTTCAAGTATACTACGTCATAGACTGGCGCAGAATGCTGGGCATTTAACATGAATTTAAACAGTCCTTCGGCGCCACTCGATGACGTAGTATACTTGAAATAGTTGCTCTGCAGCAGTTTTACTTGCGATTGAGAAACGCCCGCTGACTGCAGTGGGGTTTGAACCTGATCTGAACACGCACTGCGCCACAGCCTCGAGCCGCCACTATTGAGGCCAAGTAGTTAGATCTTGTGCTTGAGTAAAAGTAGAAGTACTCAGATCTTGTGCTTGAGTAAAAGTAGAAGTACCAGAGTGTAGGAATACTCTGTCACAGTAAAAATCCTGCATTCAAAATGTTACTCAAGTAAAAGTAGAAAAGTATTATCATCAAAATATAGTGAAAGTAGCGACAGTAAAAGTATTCGTTGTGCAGATTGGTCCATTTCAGAATAATATATATGATATGTTTTATAATGATTGATCATGAAAGTGTTCTCAAAGCTGGTGAAGGTGCAGCTAGTCTGAAGTACTTTGTAGACTGCAGGGTAGCTGGTGGATTTACTCCAGGTGGAACTAAAGTCTGATTCAACACTTGATTATATTTCACATCATTCATCCACATCTGTGAAGTAACTAAAGGGATTAGATACATGCAGTGAGTGGAGTAAAAGTATACCATTTACCTCTGAACTGTAGTGGAGTAGAAGTATTACCGAGGCATATACTCAAAGTACCTCACAATTGTACTTAAGGAATGCACCCACCTGTCCTCCAAAGGTCCCTGCCTCCTTGCAGAATAAAGAAGTCGACACGGTGTTAAAGAGAGCTGGTACGAGTGAGTACAGTGATTGATTTTAATGGCTTCATAAACAACTATAAAACAGTTCATAAAAATTCATGCACTTTCAGTGTAAATTCAATTTGAAATATAGAGGAAATCTATGTACAACAGTGCGAACCGTAACAGTTACTTCATTCAGTTGGGTGGTTCACCACAAATATACTTGGCTGCATAGAAACAGTGACATTATTGCCTACGTAGAAAAAGGAAACTGAAAGGTAAATCAAATAAAAAGTGTAAAAAGTCGAGTTTATTTAAGATCTAACAGAACTGGTGCTTCTTAGTGGAAGAAAACTGACTTTCATCTCAAACAATGATTTTAAAAAGTCAGTTTCTTCTCGACTTACCGAGCAGAAGAACGAAGCATTAGTGAATAAAACGTTAAAGATTCTTTCCCTTTACCAAAAGTTACATTCTGAAAGCATTATCATGAAAGAACTATTTTACAGAAACTCACTCGTAGAACGACAAAAAAGCCTGAGTTGATGGGGAAAAGTAGAGTCATAATAAATCCAAAAAGCCTGAGGAAAAAAGACCACCGATTTACTATTTTACAAAAATGTACAACAGTATTAATGAAGAGGAAATAAATCATGATACACCTCACGCTCCCAAAAAAACAACAACAATCCAGGTTATTTTTTTACATCTAAGATATGTTATTAAATAATTCACGCCTGGTTGGAAAACGAAGAAACCTGCTGAGGGAAAAATGAGAAATGCTGAACATGAGGTACGCCAGGTGGTGAGCCCGAGCCGGACACCTTGAAACATCGACTTGTAAAGCGATTCTGTTCTCATCGAGTTAACACTTAAATAAGGTAGATAATCACATCGAGCATGATGGAGACGGACAGACGAAACAGAACAACAGGATCCAGTGTCGTCGGTTGGGAATATGAGGCAGCTCTCAGGGTCAATTGTGTCAGTTTCCAGAGTTAAGAAAAGTCTATAAAAATAACAAAAATCGCTGCGTGCCGTCTCGCTGCAGCCTTAAACTCTTTAATACAAAAATATGATTTGTTTTTTTTAATCTGCTGCCTGGCGTTCCCGAGATGAAGCAGCTGCAGTGGATGCACAGTGTTTCTTGCTGCAGCTGCAGTGAGTTCACAGTCCCTGTAAGGCATTTGCTGTGTTTTTTTTCGGAGTCTATGGCTGCTACCAGCAGACCTGGGAGCTGCTGTTATGTCTTGCGGCTGCTCCAGATCTGCTCCGGTGTGCTCTTGTGGTCCGACGAGTAGTCGAAGGGCGAGCGGTGTCCCATGGGCGAGCGCGAGTCGTAGGGCGAGCGTTGGTCCCGGGGGGAGCGGGGGGGAACGCTGGCCGAGGCGCGCTGCTCCGCCTGCCAGTCCGAGTGGTATCGGTAGGAGGAGCGGTGGTCCGAGTGGGAGTGGTCCTTCACGTCCAGGCGGTCTCTGGAGCGGAACTCGTCCAGCTTCCTGTGCTTGCTGTCGTTGTAGTATCTGCACACACAGAGCATCAGGAGTTAGACGGCACTTTAACACATGAGGATGCTAGTGTACACTTGGGCTGTCCCGAATACCATTTTTCGGGCTCCGGATATTCGGTAGTAATCAGCAGCGAATATTCGGCGGGGGTTAGGTGCGTAGTAATCAGCAGCGAACCGCTTCAACACGTGTATTTCGGTGTATTCACGGCATTCATTTTGTTATCCTACAGTATTGTTGTTTTATAGTTATTTTTTAATGTAACCCAATTTGTGTTCTTTGAAATTGAAAAGGATATTGCATCGTGTTTGTTACTTTCGTTGCAGTTGTATATGTCTTAAGTGTAATATGGCTTGGCTTCCTATTTATGGACATGCTTTTATTTTGAAGGAGAGTTAGCGCTGTTGACAGGAAGTTGTTGTTGCTATGGAAACAACGTGACGGAGATTAACGGAGAAGAGTAATATCTACTTATAAATACGGAGAAAGTAAACGATAACGTTTATGGTTAAGTGTTGGCACCCCCCGAAGAGGCACAAGCTCTTACGTTGATATTGGAGATTTCAATTTGACAAAAAAACGGGGAAAACAAATAAAACTAATATCGGAATAACGAAATTGAAACCCGAATAGTACTCCAACGAACGAATATTCGGGTACAGCCCTAGTGTACACACGATCTGCACGCAGATATTCATTTGATATAACATTTTGCTGTATAGAGCGGTGCAGTGATGATTTATTTTGGAGCGCCAACCCAGAAATTAGCATCGCAAGGGCTCCTCTCAAAAAGGATTTGGATTTTGAAAAATGTGCAGAAAATAAGATCTGTGGTAAACACACAATCCCGACACTTCAACGTTTGTCCAGCAGGATAATCCCCACATGTTAACACAACTTTAGGATTTAGCATAAAGGCAATCGCCTAAAGCTGATGTTGGGCTATAAACATCACGGTCACATGACGTCACCACGGCAACAAGTCATGCAGTTCTTTTCTTTTAATATAATGTTTAAGGTTGATGTAATGACTGAATTGAATGGAGACTCAACTCTAGAGAACCCGTCTCCACTGAAGATCTACCGAGTGTTTGATGGGGATTTATTTCCACTTTAGAACGTAACATACCATTATTTATTCTTAAATATTTCAAGAATGAGGTTGGACCATGGATGTATAATGAGAACTGGATACAGCGTGGGAGGCGGAGTCTCGTTCTTTCCTACGAGAGCTGCTCATTGGCACAACATGCCTGGCTGTGCTCTCATCGAACATGTGCAGTTGAGTTGCCCCTTAAGCCCCGCCCCCCTACTCTCAGATGCGCGTTCATAATGCCGAGGAAAATAACTCTCAGAATAACGTTAATAAGGGTAGTTTATTTGGTTACGAAAAATGTACCCAACGATTTACAGACGTCTCTTTCCCGATGTTAGTCAATGGGGAAAAGTCTTTCCGGGCCCAGGGATGTCACGGACTGATACGGAAGTTGCAGTACCGCCGTTTGGACACAACGAATATTTTCCTCAGAGTCCGGCACACTTCCTGGGGGCTTGGGTAGTACACAAGGTGTCTGTCCAATCACAGATGATCAGGACTACAAAACCCCGCCCCTAAAGTTGTATTTATTCCAGCAGAACTGAATCAGGCCCTTGTGGAAACATCCTAAAATGCTAGAATCTTGTTCTCACCTGTCCGATCTGTCTCTGTCACGGTCCCTGTCCCTGCTGTCTGGTCTGTAGTGGTCTCTGTGGTCTTTGCCGTCTCTGTGGTCGTCTCTGTGGTCTTTGCTGTCTCTGTGGTCTTTTCCGTCTCTGTGGTCTTTGCCGTCTCTGTGGTCTTTGCCGTCTCTGTGGTCTTTGCCGTCTCTGTGGTCTTTGCCGTCTCTGTGGTCTTTGCCGTTGCTGAAGGAGGTATACGGTCTCTTCCTGCTCTCCCCTCCCGAGGACTTCCTGTGCGGCTCGGAGCTGTGTCGGTCCTTGCTGCTGCTCTCGTGGTGCCGTCCTGACGGAGGATGTCTGTCCGAGCTGTAGCTGTCCCTGCTGCTCTCATCCTGGTGAGAGCTGTCCTTCAGCCGTTCGATATCTGAAGACACCACACACTCATCAGTAAGCCGATGTCCATCTCAAAGGTCCCCTATTACACTGTTTGTCATCAATATATTACAGGTCGGAGATATTTGTTGCGAGGCATCAGCAGACGCTTCTTGGTAATAGCAAACTTAAAATATTTTTGAATAAGTAAAAATAACTCGAACAACACTTAAAACAAGGTTTGCTAACACCTAAATCAGACGGCTTTTGTTAAAGTCTAGGGGTCCACAGACTTTTCCAACGTACACTATGACCGTTAAATGCAGATTATTCCAAGGGGTTCGTATACATATTGTTAAGCTGACTGTACCTGTGTGTTTGTATCCGTGGGTGTTTGCATTTCGAGTGTTCTGCTCCATTGCCTGAGGAAAGAAAGATAATGTCGGCACAGGACGTCATACTTTAATAACAAATTCAGAAGTCCAACAGGCCTTTTACATACCTGGGCGTTCTCTTGTCTTTTCTTGATTGCATGTTTGTACAGTTTATGAAGTTTCCTGGCATCGAACTCCGTGAATTTGGAAACGAATATCCACAGGTTTCTGTGAAGGACAAACATGTAAAGAATCAGTTTCATTCAATCAGTGACAGGTTAGGTTTTGGCTCCATGAGACCTGATGTACAGCTCAATGCAATGTAATGTTAGATCTGTGTGTGTGTGTGTGTGTGTGTGTGTGTGAATCCCAATTTGAGTATTTTTTCAAGGTATTAGGAGATCATAAGTAGAGTAAAGCAGTCAGAGCCTTTCCCTTCCCTTGAGGTAGCTCTCACATCCTGGCTGTAACGATTATTAAACACGTTCAAAATCCAGAATTCATGACTCAAATCAAAAGGCCAAACTAGTTTCCGATGTCACGTGACTCACTGATCACACATTACACTGTTTGCTTCATATCTTGTTTCCACATTTCTGTTTCTACATCAAGGTTACTCCAGGGAACCGTCACACAACCTTACTGTGAGGCAGAGAGGGTAGAAGTACACACATGCTTTACTCAAGTAGAAAGTACAGGTATTTGTGTTCAACATGTGAGAAGTAGAAAGTACAGGTATTTGAGTTCAACATGTGAGAAGTAGAAAGTACAGGTATTTGAGTTCAACATGTGAGAAGTAGAAAGTACAGGTATTTGAGTTCAACATGTGAGAAGTAGAAAGTACAGGTATTTGAGTTCAACATGAGAGAAGTAGAAAGTACAGGTATTTGAGTTCAACATGTAAGAAGTAGAAAGTACAGGTATTTGAGTTCAACATGTAAGAAGTAGAAAGTACAGGTATTTGAGTTCAACATGTAAGAAGTAGAAAGTACAGGTATTTGTGTTCAACATGTGAGAAGTAGAAAGTACAGGTATTTGAGTTCAACATGTAAGAAGTAGAAAGTACAGGTATTTGTGTTCAACATGTGAGAAGTAGAAAGTACAGGTATTTGAGTTCAGCATGTAAGAAGTAGAAAGTACAGGTATTTGTGTTCAACATGTAAGAAGTAGAAAGTACAGGTATTTGAGTTCAACATGTGAGAAGTAGAAAGTACAGGTATTTGAGTTCAACATGTGAGAAGTAGAAAGTACAGGTATTTGTGTTCAACATGTGAGAAGTAGAAAGTACAGGTATTTGAGTTCAACATGAGAGAAGTAGAAAGTACAGGTATTTGAGTTCAACATGTAAGAAGTAGAAAGTACAGGTATTTGAGTTCAACATGTAAGAAGTAGAAAGTACAGGTATTTGAGTTCAACATGTAAGAAGTAGAAAGTACAGGTATTTGAGTTCAACATGTAAGAAGTAGAAAGTACAGGTATTTGTGTTCAACATGTGAGAAGTAGAAAGTACAGGTATTTGAGTTCAACATGTAAGAAGTAGAAAGTACAGGTATTTGTGTTCAACATGTGAGAAGTAGAAAGTACAGGTATTTGAGTTCAACATGTAAGAAGTAGAAAGTACAGGTATTTGTGTTCAACATGTAAGAAGTAGAAAGTACAGGTATTTGAGTTCAACATGTAAAAAGTAGAAAGTCGTCATAAAAATAAGTAGTGGAGTAAAGTACTGATACCAGAAACATGTACTTACCGAAGTATTTGTACTCCACTACTTCCCACCTCTGCTGTGTGTGTGTGTGTGTGTGTGTGTGTGTGTGTGTGTGTGTGTGTGTGTGTGTGTGTGTGTGTGTGTGTGTGCGTGCATGCTTACTTTCTCCACTGTTTGATCTGCTCGGGGTTGGAGTACTCCTTCAGACACTCGGTGATGTGGTCTCCGATCTTGATGAGGCACTGCCTGGTGTGTTCCAGCTGCTCTCGCTCCGACAGACCTTTCTCCGGTCGGTCCAGCTGCTTCAGCGCCGCTTTCACCGGCCGCATCCGCTCCTTACACTGCAACCATAAAACTACAGTCAACTCGGCTACGTTCACAAACATTAGGATAACATCCGTTCCTAATCCTCGAAGACCCCCTTTTCCAACCAGGTGGTTCCAAGAGCAGTTCGGAGCCTGATTGCAAAACTGTTTTCGCGCTTCAACTGCATCCGCGGTGGCTCTCGGCACACAAGTGTGGCTTTTACTTTGGGTCAACTTTCAATTCTCACTAGTATCGTTGTCCATGTTTTACTCTATTATTTCTGCTTTGCTTTTTTTTTACATTTTTAAAATTGTTTTATTTTAACTTATTTGAATTTCTTGTCAGCTTTACTTCAAGGGAATTTCATTTGGATCGCTGTTGATATCTTATCTTGTTCTGTATTTATTTTAATATTGTCGTTATGTTTCCTGAAAAGCACTTTGGGCTGCTTTGTGCATGAAAGGTGCTATACAAATAAAGTGTATTATTATTACAACATATGTGGAGGAACTTCTGAAGCAATTGGAGTCAGGACTCAGACAGACACGATGGAGAGCTGGAGCTTTGATGGCAAACACTGACGGTTTATTTGGAGCTTCGGCCGGAGAATTCACACGACATGTCACGGGCCACGGGTTGACAACACGGTTGAGATGCCACAATCAATTCTGAAGAACCGTCCTGCAGCTCCAGGTTTTAACTATCAGTGTAATAATCAACATTCTTCACTAGATAGACTAAACAGCTGAGGACACTGACTCACATTTGTTGTCGCTTACGGCTCGGGGTCATCTCCACCCCGAGAAGGATGTGTTCCAGGTGTCCCACAACAATAACTATCTCTGACCGACAGTAGCCCGGTCACAAACTGGCAACATCAACAACTTGCTATGGCAGCCCCGCCTTACGGGAGATAACGGCTGCTCAAGGCTGGTCAGCTGCGTCAGAGGGCGAAGGAGGAGGACATGCAGGGCGAATGATTCCCCAACAACATACACATGTGACCGGCTCTATCGAAATCAGTCGCATTGACCCGAAGACACAGGTTGAGTTGTATACACTGTTGGAACGAGGAGATTCCTAGCTTTCTAATGATATCAGGGTTAGTGTTGTACTCCAAATATTAAGCGAAATATGTCACATTATATAATGACTATCACTGAGTCATCATTTTGTCATCGATCTGATTGGTTGTTAGTAAATGATCAAAGTAGTACGGAGGGAAAATATTTTCGTTTAGATTACTGGTCTGGGGGAAGCTCGCGTGTGTGTGTATTGTGTTTGTCTCCCGGGGGAAAACCCTCACGAGAAACACCGGCTGTTGTTGCGCCTGCTGTGACGTCAAGTTACTCCGTTCTCCGCTTGTAATTATGCCGAAGCTTCAAAGCTGTATTTATCTTCTGAATTTGCCGAAACAAGTTTAATATTCTGAAAGACTTTGTTTAATTGAAATCAGATGAAAGCAAACTGTAACAGACCCTGCCGTGTTATCTATGATTACTATACGCCTACATTCATAATGTCAGCTGGAGGGAGGGGGGCGGCGCTGCGGAACAGCAGAGTGCGAGTGAGAGGTGTCTTCGTCCCTTTACAAGCTTCAAAAATGTATTTATCGTGTGATCTTGGAAATAAAAGTTTCATATTCTGAAAGCCAAGACTTTGTTTATTTAAAATCAAACGAAAAACGCAAATCCACGTTTATTTTGAAACGAGCCGGTGCGACTTCCGACTGGTTTCGATAGAGCGGGTCACATATTAACTATACTCATTGGATTATTTCCTGCACTTTATTTGTTATTATTTCATGTATGTATGAATGTCTTTGTTGTCTATTCTGAATGTGTTGACGGCACCTCAAAAAGGAGTAGCTTTACTCTTCTCACTGTACTTGCTTCTAATCTACTCTAAACTGGTCGAACTCAAGAACCAAAGGGTCGGAAAGCGAGTGACTTTCGAGTAGCAGACGCCGGTAGCAAAGAGGCTTAAAGATGGTGGAAAACTAGCGGGGTACCACTCCAGCTCCAACTCGTAGGACAAATGATTAGCTTTGACTCTGGACCACAGAATAAAGCAGTTGTGAAGTACTTGCAATTCACTCTGCCTTTGTACGTTTAATAGAACCAGGGTCTATGCAGGAATCCTGAAGTCAAAGTAAGACCTTTTTTAAAGACCCTTTCCATACGTTTTAACACCTCATCGCCACTTTGAGTTCTAACCGGTTACCTTGGCGACACACTTTACCTCACATTGACTATATACAGTATTGATTGTCCTTCCTCCTTATCTTCCAACCATTTGGACGCAGACTTGCATTTCCCCATAACGATGTTGCTTAGCAACCGGCGTAAACGGGCCTTCGCGCGCTATCGAGCAGTGAGCGTGCGATGTCCTGTTCAGATGACGTCAAACCCAACGGGATGCCATCAATAAACTACAGAATCACACTACACACCTACGCCATGACTACATTCAGGCAGACTGTAGAATACAACCTCTTTGGACACTTTATATACTTATTGAAAACAAGCTACAAAATGTAACCCCTTGGAAAATGCCGTTAATACTTTTTAATAGCCTTAATTTTCTCTAAATTGATTGATCAACTTTTAATACTTGTTAAGACCCACAGCATTATCTGTATTGGGAGTGACATCTACGCTAGCTTGCAGTGACGTGGCTCCTGCAGGGTGTGCAATGCCACCAAACAAACTCTCAAACAAACTCTAAACACCAGGCTTTGTTTTTTAACTAAACGTGTTCCTCACCACACTGAAGGTCCTCTGGTCCAGCTCCTCAGACTCCTCAGACACCGGCACGGTTTCTCCCCCCGCTGTTATATGGACCGGCACATCACCGGGTTTCTTAGTCTTCACCTCGTTCTGGTGAGGAGGGATTGGAGAGTTAATTTCCCAAACAAAACATTGAACTCAAAGCCTTCATCTTGATTTAAGAAACACGTCAAATATAGTAACGGAAAGTATCAAATTATTTTTTCACCTTGTCCAGGTTGTCCTCTTTGTACACCGCCTCCAGAGGCTTCGTCTCCTTTTTCTCCTTTGGCTCCTTTGTTTCTTTAATGTCCCAACTGTCGTCCTTCTTCTCCTTTTTGCTTTCTTTTTTGATCTCCATTTCCCCCGACGACGATACTTCCTCCTGCTCGGGCTCCTCGTCTTCATCCTCGTCTTCATCCTCCTCGTCCTCGTCCTCCTTCGGCACCACCCGGTCTGCTCGGCCCCGTCTGCTCGGAGCTTTCACCGGGGTCACCTCCTGAAGGGGGTTGAAAGTGTTAAACATGGAAGCAGTGGGTGTTTCTCAATGTCGAGGACGCTTCCTTGGTAGGACCATGGATAAGAACTGGATACAGCGTGGGAGGCGGGGCCTCGCTCATTCCTATGAGAGTTGCTCATTGGCGCATGAAGACAAAATGGCCCAACTTCTGAGAGAGCGAAACGTCACGAAAGTATTCATATAATCCGTTGTTATTGTGCATCCATGGGTAAAGAGAAACTCGTGTAGTGCTGAACACGTCACATGAACGTGCCGGGCGGCGCGGTCCCGTGGGTTAGATGCGCGTTCATAATGCCGAGGAAAATAACTCTCAGAATAACGTTATTAGCGTATTTTACAGCTTGAGGACCGAATGTTTTTAATAAGGGATATACAAACGTTCATACTGGGTAGTTTATTTAGTTTAAAAAAAAGTATCCAACGATTTACAGACGTCTCATTCCCGATGTTAGTCAATGGGGAAAAGTATTTCCGGGCCCAGTGACTGATACGGAAGTTGTAGTACCGCTGTTTGGCCACAGCGAATATTTTCCTCAGAGTCCGGTGCACTTCCTGGGGGCTTGATTTGCAGCCTCGAAATTTCCCGCAACGAAGGACGCCGGCCTCGATAGAATTTCAAGCATCCTGGACATTGGAACAGTCCTTCGGCGGCACTCGATGACGTAGCATCCATGAAATAGTGGCTCTGGAGCAGCCTTCCTCGACATTGAGAAACACCCAGTTATTTCATGCTGCAGCGAGCAGTGCGAGATGTCTCTAAATACTAGGGATTGGAAAGATAAATCGAATATTCGAAATGATTCAGGTATTCGAATATGAGTTATGAATATATTTTTTTTATGGGATGAAACCCCTCTTTAATGGTCACACATGCAGAGCACACAGTGAAATGTGTTCTCTGCTTTTAACCCATCCTAGTGCCAGGAGTCTAGTACTAGGAGCAGTGGGCAGCTATTGTACAGCGCAATGGCAGTGAGGGGGGAATGGGCTGTCCGGTGCCTTGCTCAAGGGCACCACGGCAGGGCAGGAGGTGAACTGGGACCTCTCCAAGCAGCAGTCCACCCTCCATATTTTAGATCTGTTCGGGGACTTGAACCGGCGACCCTACAGCTCAGTCGAAGCCGTTACTGACTGAGCCACTGCCGGACATTATCAAATGGATTAATTAAATGTATACGATGGTGCCATTTTAAATATATTTATTTATTATATATATAACTTTTTTTGTATATGTAAATTCGGTTAACCGTTTTTTTTGGGGGTCGAATATTCGAATATACATCTGCTTTCAAATTCCCATCCCGACTAAATACCTTTTCCTCCTCGATCTCGTCCTCGTCGTCCGACCTCTTGTCCGATGGGGGGTCCGAGGACATGCTCTTCAGCACCTCTTCGGTCTTAATTGGCTTCTGGGTCTTGCTCTTCTTATTTCTCGGTTTCCTCTTCCGTGAATTGGCCTAAACGACACAAAGGAGCGTGGAGAATTAGAGTAGAAACACATTTGAATAAGGGATGAGACGATGTCAAATAAATCAGCAGATACAGATGTTTCGACTAACAATTTAGCAGATGTCTTATTGAATCTTTTAAATATTTTTAACTGTAATGCTTGACATCACTGCTGCTGTGACAAAATAAATTGCCAGTTTGGGATCAATAAAGTACCAAAGTACCTATCTATCGTGCGTGCCATTAGCCGCTTTCACACCAAGTACTTTGCCGTACTTAGTGCCAGCACATCGTTCCCCAATGGAACTAAAGAGCAGATCGCGTTTACACCGGAATAAGTCCCTGAGGGAAGATTACGCAAATTAAGCCGCTGACGTCACTTCTTCTTCTTCTGCTCTGGGTTTACTGGCAGGCCGCAAACAACTTCACGGCGTATACTGCCTCCCCAGAGTTGGGGACTGGCTTCCGAGTAAATCGCCAGAACGCCGACACCTCCTCATCTCCACCGTTCCCATGCTTTCTTTTGTGTTGCCATAAGTTAGTCTCTCTCCGTTGGTGCGCGGGGCTAATGCTAATAATGCTAATGCCAGCAAATACAATGGCAGCTTCAAAAAACTTTTCAGAGTTTTACGGGGGGCGTGGTTTGCAATTCACCCAGCCAATCAGAAATTGGAACTTGTGTCTCCCCAGGAAACCACCTCTCTAGCAGGGACTGAAAAAGGGGAGAAAGTTCTCATGAACTAAGTTCTCTTTTTGGTGTGAACGCAAAATCCCAGGAACTATCGGAACTAAAAGGGAAAAGTACTCCGGTGTGAAAGCGCCTATTGAGGAGATTTGTAGTTCCAACATTCAGTGGTTGTGTTTGACTGCTATTGTCCGTTATAATCCATTATTATCCTTCTGTTTATAATTCAAGGATATTTAATAGCATTACATTTCCATTCATTCAATTAAACCATGTTTGTTATATGCATGTAAAAAAGGACACGAGTAACCGTCAGAAGAACAGAGGAGGACTTACTGTCCCGGCTTGCTTCTGTGCTTCTTTCTTGGCCAGGTCCTTGCTGAGCAATTTGATGAGGTAGTCTGCTCTGGTCTGCAGCTGCTTTGCTTGTGGCTTCTTGTCAGGGTCGTCAGGTAGGAGCTGAACGCATGGACACAGAACACACTTTCAGGAATAGCCACACACACACACACACACACACACACACACACACAGGAATAGCCACACACACACACACACACACACACACACACACACACCTTCAGGAATAGCCACACACACACACACACACCTTCAGGAATAGCCACACACACACACACACACACACACACACACACACACACACACACACACACACACACACACACACACACACACACACACACACACACACACACACACACACACACACACACACACACACACACACACTTCAGGAATAGCCACACACACACAGATTGACAAATATGAAATATCGAGAACAAAAACAAATCAGATTGGACACATATTATGCCTGCGCTCACCTTGTGTGTGAGGTTCAGGTCCGGATCCATCTTAATCATCTCCCAGCTGCCGTAACCGTACTCGTAGATTCCTATCAGGAGACTGGAGTCGTCCTCCTTCCCCCAATCAATGTCAAAGTGTGCTGCCTTCGAATGGCATGGAATCATATACCTATACAAACGGAACAAATATGTGAGCCACGAACTTATCGTACATTACACAGACCGATCAAAAAGGCTGCGAGAGATATCATGGTGTGTTCACTTACTTCTTCCTCTCCTCAGGGTCATCAGGAATGGCCTTATGAAGCGGAGCGAGCTCTTCCTCATGCGAGATGACGAGTTTTGCATTCACCTGGACTCCAGAGATCCTGAATGTCGGGCCCTTTACCTTCCCTCTCCTGCCTCCTGTCATCAAACAAGTGGAAAACAACATTTAGTTTCATTCAATCCTGTGAAAGACGGCAAATTGAAACCCTGTAATGTGATTAGAGGACGATAAAATGGATTTATAGCTAAAAGCAAAGTACCGTACTGATCGGACTATAAAGCGCACCTGCATATAAGCCGCAGCAGCTAAATTGTCCGCCTGTCTTGCTCTCGTTCTGTCTCTCGGTTCCACTTTTACTTTGGCGCGCTACCTGTCTCACTCTTTTCCGGCCTCCAGCTTTTCCTGCTGGAGCCCGCCGCTTAGAGGTGGCGGGCGCGGACCGGTCCTAGAGCCCATAGCGTTAAAGGTGGTTAATTTTAGGAGGTTTCAGGAGGTTCCCTAGTGGCCGTTAGCTGTACAAAAGGAATGGGGGAAAAGTCGCGGCTTATAGTCTGAAAAGTACGGTAGTATGGGGAAAGAAATTCTCCAAATCATTAATCGAGTCATCTTGAAAAGGCCAAAAACATTGCAGGTTATTTTGTTGACACTTTGTTTTAGGGCTGCTCAATTATGGCAAAGATTATAATCTCGATTATTTGGGTCAATAATTGTAATTGCGATTATTCATTGACTTTGAAAACATCCATTTATTGGAGAAAAAAAATGTGAACATTATGTTTTTAACAGTTGATTACCCTGAACTTTATTTATAGTTAATAATAAAAAAATAATCGTTTTATTTCGATTACGTTGTTTTCGTAATCGTTGCCATAATCGTAATTAAAATACGATTAATTGAGCAGCCCTACTCTGTTCTATATCAAGGTTAACAGGACATATTAGGGTCTTTGAGTGTTGATCCAGCAGATTAGGAGAAGAAGTCACCATTTGCTTACATTTTCCATAATTAACTGATATTTTTTAGATCGGATAAACTGAATAACAGCGACTCCACACACGGAGCTTCATCCACCAACACAAGAACACCAGTCCAGAACCAACAGCAGAAGGATCCGCTCTGAATCAGTCCGCGTCGCTGCGGCTCAGAGACACAGGGATTTATGTTTTTAAAAAACACTCGTTGTCGTCATGTCAGCTTTTTGGTGGATTTAATCAAGTCTTGGATTGCAGAGTATGAACGTCCTCTTGCTATTTTCAGACCATATATACGGGTGTAAAGTTTCTGAAGGCAGGAGGAAAGCTTCCGCGATCACCGTCTCCTCTGTTCCTCTAAGCCCCGCCCCCTCCCTGAAAATAATGAGTGACAGGCTGATAGTGACCCGATAGAAACGTTATTATTCACTTACTCACTGATTGAGATATGAAGCTAACTTAATCTCATGCATTCATGGGATTTATGGAACAGGAAGACAGAGAATGTAAGCGTGCACCCACATGCACTATTTTTGTTTTTATAATGCTGTTGTAAATACTCCTGTTGTCTGTCGGGATATCAAATCGAATCGTTGACAGGATAATCGAACCGTGAGACCAGTGACGACGCACAGCCCGACATAATGCTCATCACTAACAGATCAAAATGTGGGCAGATGAGATCCCGAATAAGTCCGGTTACCTGAACTCTTCTCTGGGCCAGAGGGGTTTTCTCTCAGAGTTCTCACACAGCCGTTGTGAACCGTCTCTGCCAACCGCTTCAGGTCGCTTTCGGACTTATCCACGAGTTCAGCATCACGAGCGATAGCGTCCAACCTGAGTGACCGAGACACATGTTTAGGAGACGGCTAATTAACGTTGAGAACCATTTTAAAGAAATCTTATTTAGCTCACCTTTCCAGCGGTCCTCCGAATTTCTTGTAACTCTTGACGAACCTGTAAGCAGATCACAGAGGTGTTACAAGGAATATCTGGAGGAGAAGATAAAAAGCCAGAGAGGTTGCTAATATACATGTTAGTAATTTAGTTTTTGGGAGAAGGGGTGGGATTAAATAAGTGTAAACTTCATCACACCGCTTTTCGGATGTGTAATTAAGTAGATCATTTGTTTATACATAATGTTGTTTTGCCATAGTTATTATTTCTATTATTTCCAGCTACTTTTGTCGAAGGAACCGGAAGTGGTAAAATGCTAACTTACTTCCGGGTTTTAGGACTCGTCACTGTGGCACTGTATTCTTTGCCTCTTAACGGCTTAACTCATAGGGAGTATTTGCCGCTACATATCATTTGTAAGTCAATAATATTTTTGTTTATCAATTTGATACTGCTTAAGTTTGTACAGTATCATAATTCTCATGTTTCATTTAATTATTCTTTTGTATTATTGTTTAACACGTTGGAAATAAATCAAAAGATCAAACCTCCGGATCTCAGCGTCACTGAAGCCCTTGATGTTTTCTCGTGGAATAGTCCGAGGCCGCCCCCTCTTCTTTGGCCTCTTCCGGTCCGACGGGGAGTCGCTTTCGGAGCCCGAGTACCGTCGATTCCTGCTCTGCCGCCCCGAACTTGCGCTAAAGTTCGACTGTTAGAGGGAATTAAACAAATGGCAAGGAATTGGTACAAAGATAATAACTGAATGGACCTAAAATGGAAGAATTTAGGGACATTTCAGAATCAGAATACTTTGTATTCGTCCCACAGGGGGGACATGTACATTTGTTACAGCAGAAAAGAACCAAAGACATTACATTTAGCTGACGCTTTTATCCAAAGCGACTTACAATAAGTGCGTTCGACCAGGAAGATACAAACTTGAAGAAAACAGAATCATAAAGTACATCAGGTTTCATAGAGCCAAGCATTTCAAGTGCTACTCAACTGGCTGTAGGTAAGCCAGTCCTTTGTTAGTATATAAGTGCTTTGTTAGCAGTTCTATCGCTCGAAGTGGAGTCGAAAGAGATGAGTTTTCAGTCTGCGCCGGAAGGTGTGTAAGCTATCTGCTGTCCTGATGTCAATGGGGAGCTCATTCCACCATCTTGGAGCCAGGATAGCAAACCCACAGCTTAAAGGTGGGATAGGTAAGTTTGAGAAACCGGCTCGAGCAGCGTTTCCGCCAGGGGGGCGTCTTGCCGTCATTAGGTGCCCTTATTCAGCTCGGAACGCCCTGAACACGAGCCGAGGGCGTCCAAAAATATTAATAATTCGAGAGAAGATCGAGAGTTTTTATCGCTTGAAATGACGAAAAGGAAAAACGACAAGGACATCCCTCTATTGGGGGGGCAAAGGAGTCTGGTGGGATTATTTGAGTATTGAGGATCGTTTCCCCGACATCGGCGATGCCTGCTACGGGACAACACGGAACGTGGAGCACGCGCGTGAGCTGCGAGCACCAGCGGCGAAACTGAGGCTCCGTGGTAAACTGTGAGAGCCGTTTGGGAGCCGAAACAGTCGGCGCTTTAAGAGAGCCGAGCCAAATGATCCGGCTCACTAACGTAAAAAGACAGTATCTATAAGGGGCGGCTCAAGTCAAAAAAAAAAAAAAAAAAAAAGATACGTCATCACTGCACCGCTCTATTTAACACCAAGGGGTAGAAATATAAGCATGATCATCATCAGATCTAAATCGCGAGGCCTTATTATATTTGGGGTGTCTTGTGTACCTGTTTGGCACAATTCCTCATGCGGGGCAGCAGGTAGATTTCCTCCAGCTCCTTCTGCCTCTCCTCCTCCTCCATCCTCCTCCTCTGCTCCTCGGGAATGATGTCGTCCCAACTCCTCTGACTGCGCTCAGAGTCCAAGTCTAAATCCTCCTCATCCATCATGGAGAAGTTGGCCACCTGCACAGGTCAGGTCAGAAACAACGGTCAATGTCACAGTACTGAAGAACAGAGAATCGCCATTTTTAAATATATGGTACAGCCACTTTCTATAAAAGAAATGAACGATGTGTTTGTACCTTGAACTGAGACAGCAGCTCCTCTGCCACCGTGGAGGGTCCGGGGTCGTTATCCCTGGTCTCGGCTCTTTTCAGGATCTCGTCAATGTCCATTTCCTAAAGAGCAGAAGAGGCGAGGACATGCTAGTAATATATTTACTGGAGAAAAGTACATATATAATTCATTATAAAACGGACAAGTCAAATCAAGCGATCCGATTGGTTCTTAGCCGTGATATAATGAGCGTATATCACGGGTAGAATTGTAGTTACTTTTCACAACAAGTCAGTATCCCTCCGCGTCTGAGAAAAGCTGGAACCGTTACAGCTGTTACATTACGTCCGTTACGAAACTAACCCAAAGCTTAAGATGGAAACATGTAAGATTAGCTTCGACCTCCGGGGGGGGTCTTACTATGGAGGAGTGGATTGAGGAGTGCCTATCTCCAGAAAGCACCTAAACGACGACATGCAGAGCTACGTGAAGAGCAGGTAGACCAACTGGAGAAGTACCACCATTCAAAAGCTTTCTGATGCGGGTCTTGAAACAAAGCAGAGAAAGTGACCGTTAGTGGCCACAGGTGCGAAAGCTCTCTCCAGAGCTACGGGAAGCCGAATCTCGGGGACCGGAGAAAGTGGAGCAATATTCTCGCCACGCCGAGCAGCAGCCTAGAACAACCTCAACAAGTATCCACGTAAGCCATGCTACTGATGCTGGACAGGTGTTCAGTGGCTGCACAATAAACGGCAACATACACATGAATGTAAATAAATAGCCAAATAATGGATCAACGCTCTCCGTCTAATATGTTCGCTAGCTGTTAGTGTTGTTGCATAGCAACCACCTCGCGCTATGTTTCGTGCAGAAGGCAACGGAGGGACTATTTTATTTTGAACATCATTATTTACTAATAAAAACTATTTAAATTAGAGTGTGTATTATTCTTCCATATTGCCACACTTGGTAACTGTTTTATAAAAGCGTCAGGCCGAACCACGCCCCTTAGCTGTGATATAATGAGCATATACCACGGCCTGTCGTGAGCTATTGCTTAAATACACTGTATTTACGTCACCATCGGCAACAAGAACTCTCTTTAGCTGTTCCATTGAGCAAGAATATGTTCATAAACTACTAATAAATGTTTTATAATATACACATTTATACAAATACACTGATGTTATATATATCATACATTTATTTACATTTGCACATTTTAAGTTTAACTTATTTTTAATTAAAAAAAATCGTATTTTTATTGCACTTTTTTACCATAATATTCTATTTTTCTTTGATTTTTATCGCACATTTTCACTTGTTCTTAACGTGTTGTGTTTAAATATTTGTTTTTATTCTATATGGACAAATTGCCACCAAACCAAACTTCCCCCTGGGATAAATAAATAAATAGATCCCATCCTGTTCAGTCAACAAGTCGCCGTTTCCATGGGCAACATACTTAATCCTAAATTGCTCCCGATGGCCAACTGTGTGTGAGTGAGAGTGCTTGCCACCGCTCTGTATGAATGGGTGAATGACTTGTAGCAGCAAAGCGCTTTGAGGGGTCGAACCGACTGGATAAAGCGCTGTATACAAGTACGAACCATGAGCATATCTGATCATTATTTACCTGAGGCTCCTGCTCCTCGCCCTCTGGCTCTTTGAACAGCTCCTCAGCTCCGAACTTCAGGATGGAGGACAGCTCCTCCTTGTTGAACGGTGCAGAACTGTAAGCAGTAGAACACACTCAATTTAGATGACAGCCGAGTGTAGAAGCGGTGTGTGAACACAGGGGTGTTATGGTGCTCGTCTGTCAACAATAAGGACGTCAAAAGACAACAGCAGATTGTTTCTTGCCTGGAGGGAGCGGATCCCGTATGGAGGACAGTTTTCCCCGTCGTGTCCATCCTCTGAATCACAAGGTGGTCCAGCACCATTTTCTTCTTCGCCCTCTCAATGATTTCCTCCTCGACTGAGCTTTTTGTCACCAGGCGGTAGATGTTCACCTGTGGGTCAGCAAGCCAACAGTATAACGTGTTTATCGAGGGAATAGCCTTTAAACACACTGTGGCAGCGCAGGAAATTAAATATGAAGTGACTCGTGCTAGAAAGGCTCATTTAAATATATATTAAAGCACATTTACTGATGTCTGTAGCTATACGTTACAATGTAAAATAATCAGAGATAAAAAGGCCTATCAACAAGTAATAAAGCCAGGTGTTACTAAGGCTGGAGCCACACGAGGACGGAAACGGTCATATCCGCTGCAGTTCTCCATCAGATAGACGGTTCGGCCACACGAGGCCGGCAGGGAAACGCAGATACCGATAACGGCTCCCAAGGTGAGTAGATCTGCAGACGCACCGCTCTGTGGGCCAAACGGCTCCGTGTGGACGTCCTATACGATCATTTTCTGATAACGATGACGCAATAGCCCCGCCTCTCCCCACCTATCCTTCTCACCCAATCACATTGCTGATGTGTTTCGCCAACAACAGTTTTCCGAGTGTTTCCAGACAGGTCCCGGTATCTCCCAGGACAGTGCCTCCAGCAGACCCCCCCGCACGGCAGAGTTTCCGTTAGCCGAAATCTAAAATTCTCCGGTCAAAATGTCGCTTATTGTTTCGGTGTCCTTTGACACGCAGGCAGTCATCATTAGCTCGAACTAGCTAGATCTGATCGATATGGACATGAACGCGAGTGAAGTCTAATCGGACCGGAGAGAGAGATCAGCTGCTGCTGACGGAGAAAAAGAGCCCTGCCTCTCCCCACCTCTGCTGCTAAATCCACCGCGGAGAATAAACAGAAGGCAACCATGGCAACCACGCTCGGAAGTCTTCTTCGCTGCTTTTGGTGTATTTTGTGGCGGAAGTACAGCGCCACTTACAGGCCCGGCATATGTACTACAGCGTCTCCAGCGGGTCGAGCGGCCTCGTGTGGAAGGACACGTTTCTGGTGCCTGTTGCGTGTGGACGGAAGACTTTTTTGATAACGATTTTGGTTCGTTTGCGTTACCGTTCTCGTGTGGCTCCAGCCTAAATGCCAGACTGGGACTGAATGACCGTTCTATCCTTCACCCAAAACAAATATCACTTTAATCAAAGGAATCATTTATAAGCTAAGAGATGCTTATTTTCAGACAAACAGCACAGCTAATGACGTTAATAAACAACAACAAACTTTGTTGATTTTATCTGATAGAGGTAGGGGTCCTGCTATCAGATATTATGAATTTGAAGTTAAACGGAATTGGTTGCAAAACCTAACTCCATCTCCGGCGTGGGAATATTTTGGATTCAAGCCAAATCAACGAGGCGAACCTACGGACGGGAATGAGCCGGTGTGTCGCATTTGTTTTAACAAGGTAGGAACAAAAGCTAGCAATACGACGACTTTAAACTGCACCTGAAACTCAACCACCCCATTCTGTTTCCCAGCTGGAGATGGAGAGCCCACACCTTCCCGACAGTTTGCAATCAAAGATTACTTTATGTTTTTACTACTGCATTTTCACATATGCAATTGCGTGTCTTGGCCACAAGAGAGCTCTGTTTTCCAGCCCGAGTCTATTTAATTTATGTTTTGGTTTTGTGTGATTTAATAAAATTGTTATAATTTAATTTATTTATTATATATCATTTAAATATTATTTCACATTTAATTTGCAATGTTGAATGTTCAATAAAAAGTTCTGTTTGAAAGGATGTACTTGAATTATTGTTATATATTATTATCATTATGTCAGCGGTGCCGACAATATTACTGTTTATCGCAATAACTTCCAGGAACATGTATCGTCCAACAAAATTAATTATCGTTACAGGCCTAATATTACAGGACAATAAAAACATTTAAAAAGGACGGATTCTGGGCGAAAGCAGCCGTTTCTTACCTGTCTCTTCTGCCCGATCCTGTGAGCTCGGGCCTGAGCCTGCAGGTCGTTCTGGGGGTTCCAGTCGGAGTCAAAGATCACGACCGTGTCAGCCGAGGCCAGATTGATACCCAGACCACCGGCACGCGTTGATAACAAGAAGCAGAAATCCTGGACACACATGGAGGTTGCATCAGTCCTGATTCATTCGGATAAAGCACTGAGAGCATTTACTGTACTCGGGGAGAAGAACTTACCTCTGACCCCTCGGCATTGAAGTGATCCAACGCCTGCTTCCTCATCTCCCCTTTGATGGAGCCATCTAACCGCTACACAAATGTGCACATTCAGTTAGCTGGGAGGGTACTCAGGGAGAGCTCTTGTGTAACTTTGTTAGGATTGCAACCCGAACAGTCGTACTTCCCACCTGCTCACTTGAGAAACTCTACATTCTTACCATTTATGACGTCAACATTTTGCAAACGTGTGTTTTTGTTTACAAGATCCATTTGAAAATGGCTTAGGAGTCAAGCAGGTGTATAAACCAATGTGCTGCCCACACACACACACATATAATTGTTTTTTTATTATATGTTATTCTAAGAGTTTGCCATCACTATGGAATTCATATTATCATTGTGTATTAATCTCGTGTTTGCTATAAAAGTGGGTTTTAATAAATAAATAAATGTCTGACTTATGCCACACACACACACACACACACACACACACACACACACACACACACACACACACAATTAAACTATGAACTCAAGTTTGTCAACTAAATGTTTGTATATAAATCTTTTAAATCTCGCCTCTTCCTGTTGTGCATTTATTAAATGGTGGAAAAAACAACAAATTAAACAATACCCTCTCTGTGTGTGCGCATGTACGCTGATGACAGAGTTAGGGTTAGCTACCTGAAAGAGGAACTGTCGGCTCTTCAGGTATTCAGCCAGGATATCCAGCATCCGAACCATCTGGGAGAAGATCAGGACTCGGTGGCCTCGATCCTTCAGACGCACCAGCAGCTTGTCCAGCAGCACCAGCTTCCCACTGCTGCGGATCAGTTGCTGAGGGAGGGAACGAGGGGGGAAAGTTAAGGAAAGTCAATATGTAAATCAACTTTAGTGATTTGGTAAGCTACTGGAATTTAACACGCTAATGGCGCATTTCCACTGCAGCGTTAAAAACCTTTTAGCATGCGAGTTTTCTGAATGGAGATCGGCTAAGCTAACGCAGTATATGCTCCGTCCGTCCACACTCACAGCAACGGCCTACAGACATAAATAAACCAGCGACTGTATTCGCCATGACACAGGCAGTCTGTGGTTTGTACCAGGGTTTCCGTTAGCCGGTAAATACCGGTTTTTAGCTGGTAAAATTGATAAAAAACCGGTAAATTCAAAACTTGACGGTCAAAATGTCTGGTAATAATTAGGGAGGCTCCGATCGATCGGCCGCCGGTCATTATCGGCCGATATTCACTCTTAATAGTTTGATCGGTGCTCTCTATAAAGGCCGATCAGGAGAGCTGGATCTGATCCATATGGACATGAACGCGGGTGAAGTGTAACCGGACGCGAGAGAGAGATCAGATCAGCTGCTGAGTCTGACCGAGACACGCAGCTCTGCAGGATCACCTGAAGCCCCGCCCTCTGTTTAGCGAGCTGCAGGAGCTGCAGGAGAAACTGACGGGCTGTCAGGAGAGAGAGGATCCGTTTCTCCCGTGTTATTATTCAAAGTTGATGTAAACTTCTGAATAATGTACGTTATCTACTACAAGTAGTTTGTTTGAATGTAATAATTATGTTGTTTGTTGTTTGTGGAATCATTTATTGAAAATGAATCTGAATTTTTCGATCTGTTACGATTATAAACTGAAGCAATATAAAAATGAGCCCCGTGAACTGAGTTTTAAACATCAGCATATCTGCTCATAGTCCGGTAATTACCTGCTAACGGAAACTCTGCTACACAACTATTATTATTATTATTGAAATATGACCGGTAAGTTTCAAATTAGTCCGGTAAAATAAATTCTGCCCGGACATTTGACCGGCGAGAAAAAAATCCTAGCGGAAACCCTGGTTTGTACTTGTTTAACTTCTGTCTAGTTTCTGAACAGATATGAGGAGCTGTGAGCTCTGAGGGCTAACGGCTAACGGCTGATGTTGGTTTTGTGGTTCGCATTGAAGATGACATCACGGCTCCGCCTACACTGCGTTACTATAGTTACTGCCCCAGCTACTAAACTGTAATGGAAACGCAGCATAAAGTGAGCCTGGCCTACCGAGGCCTAACTATACCGTACTAAGCCGAGCGAAACCCTGCAATGGAAATGCGCCATTAGTGACACCACACAAGCAACAGAGATGTAGCCCCCCCAGCCGGTTTGTTTACAAGTCGTTCTTATATGAAGAGCACATGAAGGCCTGAAACTGAGGGAAATTATTTGTGTTAGGAGTTCCAGCTTAGATTTGCGTACTCATACCCATATTTTCTGTGTTATGCATGAGTCTATTGACAGGACTTTTCAATTATACATAAACATACATGCCTTGATGTTCATTTATATTTAGGCTTCCTATGAATTGTTGAACGGCACCATTACTTTAAATGGACATGCTGCTGCACATTCAGTATCATTTAGGACGTTATGTTCCCTTTAAAAGCAGTAACTCATATCCCTATAGAACATAATCTGGTTAGATCAAATGAACCGACCTGTAATGCCTCGGCTCTGTTGAGGAACTCGTTGTCCTCGGGCGGCTTGATAAGGTAACAGTGGTTACAACACTTCTTCAGCTCCATCATGACGTTCAGGAAGCCCGACGTGCTGCCTTTACCTTTACTCAGAGCCTTGTAGTTCCTGGTGAGGATCCATCTGATCACAAACACAAGACACACACTCATTAGTAAACTATGGTGGAAATTGGGTAGAAAATGTCTCACTGTAACATGAAATAAAGTAGAAATCTCATCCATAAAGTTGTGCCTGAATGAATCCTGAAGCCCGGATATGATTTATCCTTTTACCAGTTTCTGTCTAAAGGCGCTTTCACACCGGAGTACTTTACGCCCCCGAAATAGGCCGATAAGGGGGAGATTTGGTTTCACAGCAAAAAGGATCTGGAACTAGTCCCTAGTTGCAGAATTGCAAACCACGCCGCGTAAAACTCCGAAAAGTTTTGTGAACCCAAAGCAGAAGAAGAAGAAGTGACGTCAGCAGCTTAATTTGCCAAATCCTCCTTGGGGACTTATTCCCGTGTGAACGCGACAGTTCCAGGGACTTAAGAGTTCGGGAGGAACAAGTACCGGCTAAGTACTTGGTGTGAAAGCGGCCAAAACATAAAATACGTCAGTTAATACCCCACTGGTGAATATCTGAATCCTCTAAGTGTCATTCAAAAAGCAGGTTCCTAACAAGCGGCTAAATGAGACTACCTAACGCCATGACGCCTAACATTAGCCGCCTTTAGCTTAGCGGTGATGATAGCGCAGCAACGCAACAGTACTGTGGTTCATTTATAGCATTACATTAGCTAATTACGTCTGGAGATTGCATTTACGATTCAAAAGTCACGCAGGGCACTTCCAAGTGTTTGAGTATAATGTAAAAAGTCAGTTATGCTTAGAATAAAAAAAAAAAAATAGGATTCTTATACATTCACCGGTGCAGAAAGAGACTTGCACGAGAACAAGCTTTTAACTGTTTTCCTGGTTCATATCTCATCTTTTTCTACAGTAGCACATAAACACCGGACACTTGAAAGGCTGCTCTGTCATCATGAACAAAGCCTTTACATGCCAGACCAACATGGACAAAAGGAAGCAGACACAAGTGTTTCACTGCTTAACATTCAGCACATACCAACCTAAACTCACGTATAGTTTACGTGCATAATGAATCGATCTACTTGTGAAGGGGTCGAGTTCAGCTCTTACTTGTAATACTGTTTCTGGATAGCACTCATCTCCACTCTGAGGATCTGCTCCACTTTGGCAGGAAGAGATTTCTCCACGTCCTTCTTGACTCTTCGCAGGAGAAACGGTTCCAGCTCTTTGTGCAGACTGGCGTACCCCGAGTCTCTGCCTTTACCATGCGCCTCCTCAAAGATCTCCCATGCGTGAAACCTAGAGAAACAACACATACAACAAACATCAGAGGTGCCGTACACATCTCTTACACAACCTACTTACTGTAAGACGATTTGCACGATATGATAGTCATGGTGTATTTCTAAAACTACGTGTTTCAAGATCTTTAGAAAGGAGTGGTCATAGCTATCTGCAGTACACCGGTCTGTATGTGAAGTCGACTTAACATACAGTTCAAATCAATTGTCCTGGTAGTAGCTCTTACATGTTTTATATCCGATTGCTGATAAAATAAAGTAATTTAAAATGTGCTACTTTGCCTCCGACACAGCGTGCTTTGCTCTGTAGTCACCCGTCTATATTCTGACTTTCAGCTATTGGTCACAATGGAGAAGGAACTGAGCAGGATGAAGATCTGGTTTGACCAAAATAAATTAACATTGAACGCAAGCAAAACTCATAATATTTGGGAATCGATCGACCAATACAGAGAAGAAATTCACTATAACTGGCGTCCAATTAGAAAGAGTATCGGAAAAATCATAAACAATAAATGAAGTTGGAAACCACATATAAGCTATATCAAAGCCAAAATATCCAAATCAATAGCAATTCTGAATAAAGCCAAATACCTAATTAATCAAGCTTCTTTGTTTATGCTGTACTGCTCCTTCATACTTCCATACATGATGTATTGTGTGGAAGTTTGGGGGAACACATATAAAACAAATACACATCCTATCTTCATCCTGCAAAAAAGAGCCATACGAGTTATACATAAAACTACGTACAGAGAACCAACAAATAAATTGTTCATCAAACTAAAAACACTAAAACTACAAGACCTGGTTGACGATAAAACTATTCAAATTATGTTCAAAGCCGCAAATCAACAATTACCGTACTTTTCGGACTATAAAGCGCACCTGGATATAAGCCGCAGCAGCTAAACTGTCCGTCTGTCTTGCTCTCGTTCTGTCTCTCGGTTCCACTTTTACTTTGGCGCGCTACCTGTCTCACTCTTTTCCGGCCTCCAGCTTTTCCTGCTGGAGCCCGCCCTTAGAGGTGGCGGGCGCGGACCGGTCCTAGAGCCCGTAGCGTTAAAGGTGGTTAATTTTACCTGTGAAATCCATAGATTTAGGAGGTTCCCTAGTGGCCGCTAGCTGTACAACAAAAATGGGGGGAAAAGTCGCGGCTTATAGTCCGAAAAGTACGGTACCTCATAATATCCAGGGACTTCTCACACGGAGAGAAAGCATGCACACGTTGAGAGGAAACTGCATTTTCAAAAAACCACCCGTACGAACAAATGCCAAACTTCATTGCATCTCGTCAAAAGGTGTTAGTCTGTGGATTTACTGTAACGATGCACTGAAATATTGTCTATCTAAACCGAAAGTATTATTTAGGAGCCAAATCATTAATGGTTATGAACAGGACCTGTGAAATCCCATTTGTTGTTATTTCTTGAATTGTAAAAGTAATTTATTTCTGATTGTTTTGTAAAGAAACTAAAAGCAAACAAATTAACAAGACAAACATGTCGCTGATGACGATGACCTAATGTTTTATTTATATATGTTAGAGGGGGGAGGACCAGAAAAGGTTTTTTTTAAGCTTCTTCTTGCCCCTGTTGAACATGACAGAGACTATCTGAGAATTATTGTTGTCTTTTTTCTTACTTTGTTATAATTATTAATTTGAGTGAGAAAAAAAGGAAAAAAAAGAATGTATATATATATTATTGTTGTATGTTTTTGTTTCTGACATGTTCAATAAATTGACTTAAAAAAAACATTCCTGGATGTTTTATTATGGCAACTGCATGAAAAGGAGATTATCTTATAAGTTTAAAAAAGAATTCAGAGCAGTGACGAAAAACACATCAGATGTTTAGAGTGCAGACCCTCCCATTGATATTACCCCGTGTTGCACAGTTACTGCCACTCAGAGAATAGTACAGTACAACAACCGTCATCATGATCCAAGATTTAAGCTTAATAATGAATAAAGCGTACTTCTCTGGCATGATGAAGTGCAGCAGGGACCACAGCTCCTTCAGAGAGTTCTGCAGCGGCGTCCCTGTGATCAGAAGCCTGTGATTGGACTTGAAATCCATCATGGTCTTGTACAGGAGGGAGTCGTCGTTCTTCAGTCGATGCGCCTCATCCACACCAATGAAAGCCCAGCTGACAGCGCCCAAAAATGACTGGAAATACACACGACACAAGGTTAACATGGACACACAGCAGGGCATTCCAAATGACCTTTTTTCCCGTCGTTCATTTGGGCGATAAACAACGAGATGGATACTGACCTTGTCTTTGAGAAGAATCTCATACGTCGTGAGAATGATGTTAAACTTTAGCCTCTTGTTATGAGGATGCATCCACTCGTGTGTCCTGATCTGTTGAAAAGGAAATTAAAGACATTAATAAACCGTGTACAGTGAGACCACCCCACAATGTGGACGTAAGTGTGTACCACCATACCATGTTCCTGCTGCTGATGTCTCCCAGGTAGACGACAAAGTTCATCAGAGGGGCCCAAAGCTGGATTTCCCTCTGCCAGCAGGTGAGCGTAGAGAGAGGCACGACCAACAGGAAGGGTCCGTACAGCTGGTGATCGTTGAACAGGTAGTTGAGGAAGGAGATTGTCTGGATGGTCTTCCCTAAACCCATCTCATCCGCAAGAATGCAACTGTGGCTTCTGTGAATGAAGAAAATGAGAGAGCTTAGATTGAGGAGCGGGTACAGCATATCTCCATGGGATGTTTTTTTATTCGCTCGGTGCATCCTCGTGATTACAGAATGGGTCGTGACTAGGGCTGCAACAAAAGACTACCGTACTTTTCGGACTATAAAGCGCACCTGCATATAAGCCGCAGCAGCTAAATTGTCCGTCTGTCTTGCTCTCGTTCTGTCTCTCGGTTCCACTTTTACTTTGGCGCGCTACCTGTCTCACTCTTTTCCGGCCTCCAGCTTTTCCTGCTGGAGCCCGCCGCTTAAAGGTGGCGGGCACGGACCGGTCATAGAGCCCATAGTGTTAAAGGTGGTTAATTTTACCTGTAAAGTCCATAGATTTAGGAGGTCCCCTAGTGGCCGTTAGCTGTACAAAAAAAAAAATGGGGAAAAAAGTCGCGGCTTATAGTCCGAAAAGTACGGTAATTTGATAATCGATTAATCTATCGATTAATGAAACGATTAAACGACTATTATGCCTCGCACAATTTCTCAAACGCTCTTATTTAGCCATCAACTTTTAGATTTAGCTTGAGGTTGTTTTAGGCATGTGGAAACTAGCAATGAAGACAATCAAGATGAATACTTGATTCAAAAACACATATTATTAAATTAACTAACATTGCTTTATATTTAAATTAAATAAATAATATTTCACATCAAAAGAAACAACAATGTTTTAACAAATCGTATTAAATAATCTGATGACAGAACTGTAAACAGAATAGCTGAAACTTTAAAGGTGACATGTCATGCTTTTCCGGTTATTACCCGTCCCCTTGTGTTATGAAGCTTTTTATGCATGTAAATTCTAATTTGGTCATCGATTAAGTCGATTAGTTGTTGCACCCCTAGTCGTGACACAAGTTGAGAATTAAAAGGATGAAACATACTTGCACCAGGAGTGGGCCATCCAATTCAAGCTGTCCAACTGGTAGTCTCGGAGCTCCAGTCCTTCGCCTCCTATGTAGGTCGGCTGCTTCTTCATAGGCAGAAACCTGGGTCTCTGTTTGAGCACCTGCGGGAGAGAAGAGCAGTCGTTGAATATTCAAGTCCAAACTCTGGGTTCAGTTCACTTGAACCGACACAGAAGAGATCACATTGAGCTAGACTTGGGCCCCGTGTCAACATAACGCTCCAAGTGCTTCTTTTGTAACCTAGGACAACGATATCTTGGCACAATTCTTGGCTGTTGTACAACAAACTAGCTCCGCCCCCTGGATTTTAATAAGTGTTTGTGTTGCTACATATTTTTGACACTTGTTTACCCATGGCAACCAACCGGAAGATGCTAGCTTTCACACTTTGAATGAATGAGCTTCGAGACAACGTACAACACTACACAGATTTCCAGTCTTTGTTAACATAGTCTGAAAGACCGGGTCAAAAACGAGCTGAGAAGCTGACATACTTTCTAAATAACAACATAAACATTGATCTACTTAACAACATGCTCCCCTGCATAGGTCCCGGTGCGTTACCTTGCAGTCTCTGAAAGGAATGTTCTTGGACTGGTTTCTGCTCATGTAGTTGTCGATGCATTTCTGGAACTTCCTGCCGATGAGAGCGCCGTCCTCCCAGCTACACTCCGAATATGGCAAACCCTGCCACTTGCACAGATAGTCTGGGTAACCCGCCGCTGACTTTTGGTTGGAATGTCCTGCAGCACAGAAAGTCAGAGAGCCGGTAAGTTGCAGGAATCCAAATAGCATTAAAGGTATTCAGAGGAAAGTACTAAATACTAGGGATCGACCGATATGGCTTTTTCAAGGCCGATACCGATTATTAGTAATCAAGGAGACCGATAACCGATATTTGGAACCGATATACATTTGCAGTAAAATCAGAAAATCCTGGTGTCAAAATGTAGAATAACACAAACTCCAACACAACGTCTTTGAAATGCATTTAAGCATATATTATGTTTAATAAACTTTTAAACAACTGGTTTCCTCTCTGTGCCCTTTTCTTTCGCAACATCCCCACACTTGACGCCTTCAAAGGGCCCTCAAGTCCCATCTGTTTGCCAAGGCTTTCGGCCCCTAAATCGA
Source organism: Pseudochaenichthys georgianus (assembly GCF_902827115.2). NCBI lineage: Eukaryota > Metazoa > Chordata > Actinopteri > Perciformes > Channichthyidae > Pseudochaenichthys > Pseudochaenichthys georgianus. Next base: position 1,257,682 of record NC_047514.1, on the reverse strand, counting down.
TCTGTTGTTTTGTCTGTCTTTTGTTTTGTTTGTTTGTTTTTGCCCTATTACTTGTAAAGCGACCTTGGGTCCCTTGAAAGACGCTATATAAATCAAAGCTATTATTATTATTATTATCTAGCATAACATCCCAATAAGCGGCTAGCAACTGCAAAACACTAGTGCTAGCTAGGGCTGTGGCGATACACTAATCTCACGATACGATACGATACACAATATTCAGCCAACGATACGATATATATCACGATATTCAGCCAACGATACGATTCGATACGATTCGATATAATTCGATACACTTATATCATTTTCTGAAAGATTTTAAAGGGACAGTGGGATTTTGGTGACATCTTGTGAGTGTTCCATTGACTTGGATTGAATTAATTCAACTGAAAACTGAAAGCATCCATTATACAATATATGGCTCCAACAGAGTCTCCAGCTTGCAAATACTGGACAAAATTAATCAAAAGATGTGGTGAGAAAATTAGTTTCATTTATTGAAACAGTGCAAACTGTAGCTGTAAAGTGCAGTATCACAATGGACAATGGAGAATGAAAAGGTGTAGCAGGAGGTGGAACACGGGGGATTTGAATGGGACTTGTTAGAAATTAAAATCAATGTTTTGATGGCATAAAGTACCATAAACATACCGTCAGTTTAAATGCTGTTTTATACTGAAAAACCAAAAGTTGTTGTGCACAACCAGTTGTTGAGCTTTTATTCTGAAAATCCTTCATCTCCGGTTAGCATTTAGCATGTGGCTAATATACAATTTCCTATAGAGGTGAATTTAGTAGCGATATGACACGGAGTGTTGCACACCGAAACCTACTGATTTCAACACTACAACTATAGACGTCGAGATATTCTTATTGCTGAATATTAAATGAAGGTACAGTTTATTTGAATACGTTTGTTTACAGACGTGGGTAGCATGAGACAACATTCGGAACTACCGGAAATGATACCAGCCGTGAGGTATTTTTGGAGTATTGATTACAGCGTTTAAAATGTATTAAATGAAAAGTCATGAAAGAGATAAGGAGGAGAAAAGGCATGTTTAGTTATATATTTAATGTGCAATGTCTGAATCCTCTGTAATGCGCAACAACGAACATTGGAGACGTGGAGGGCCGATCCCCAGCAGCGCCAACCGGCCCACAGGGAGGATTCAGCAGAGGATATTTAACAGCTGGAACGGTGGAGCTCGCTCTCTTCCCTTCGCTTATATTCTGCTTGTAACATTACCGCGCTTTTTATTAATTAAAGTATACATTTGAACATTCTCAGAGACTCAATTAGTCTCCTTTTTAAAGCTTCTCTCCTGGACGCGAGTATAACGAACACAGTTATCAGACTTAATGTATCGATACCCGCGGCTGAAATATCGATACTTTCTCGGAAAATTAAATATCGATATATATCGCAAGATCGATTAAATTGCACAGCCCTAGTGCTAGCTAATATATATATATATATAGAAATTGTATTCATTGGGATAAACCCCTTGAGATGCACCATCCCGTTTTCAAGGGGGTCCCGTAATGTTTTGCAAACTATTAAAAGTGAGGCTATTGCAGTCGACCTAACGTTACTCTAGTAGCGTCACTTCTAATATTTTGCTAAACATTTGCTAGATACATGTTGGCTAGCTAATGAGCTTCACATATCAACCTGAAAAACTGCGAGGCTCCCCCCCCCACCACAGTTACTCCGCTGCGAGACGCTGCACGCACCCCCAACTCTGACTGACTTCCCGCGTCCCTGTGTAACTGGAAACTGATAGAATTGGATCATAAGATCGTGGTGTTTTTGCAACTTCAGCATAGGGGATAGGGATGTTTATTGAACTTCGGTTTAACACATGTATGGCTCTGCCGCTCAGCGCTGCTGCTTGCTTCAGTCTGCGTTCACCTGCCTGTAGTCTGAGAAGGTCCCGCCTCTCTGGCTGGCTCCCGCCCGGAAAATCTTCAGTAATAGCCTATCAGATAGCGCTGTGGGCGGGACATTGCTCGTGTACACAGAGTGGTGACTGCAGCCAGAGAAACGGCCGCATCAGAGGCAAAGTTTTATTGGCAATTTGATAAAAAAAAAATGCCGATACCGATAATCGGTCAAATGCGGAATATCGACCCCTACTAAATACAAACAACAAGTGATGTAGAAAGCTCACCTATGATTCGCTCCACAATCTGGTACTGAGAGTGCAGGTCGTCCATTAATTCTTCCTGACAATTGAAATACTCTACATCCTCCGGTGATGCAGCTTTTAACCTGAGGAGAAACCAAAAAACATTAGATTCTAAGAAATAGCCTGTATTTCTAATCTCAAAAACAAAACAAAATACAATTCATAAAAATGTAGCATGCTTGTTATCAAATGTCCGGGAAAGGAAGTGACAGCGACGCATCAAAACATAGGTTTATGTTTCGTACCAACAAAATGGTCTCAATTAAACAAATATGTCCAAATAAATAAAAAACAGTTATATAGGACAACGTTTAGCTTGTGGTTTTCAATGTCTTATTTGCAGAGGTCCTATGTGTGCAGGTCCTATGTGTGCAGGTCCTATGTGTGCAGGTCCTATGTGTGCAGGTCCTATGTGTGCAGGTCATATATGTGCAGGTCATATATGTGCAGGTCATATGTATGCAGGTCATATGTGTGCAGGTCATATGTGTGCAGGTCCTATGTATGCAGGTCATATGTGTGCAGGTCATATGTGTGCAGGTCATATGTATGCAGGTCATATGTGTGCAGGTCATATGTGTGCAGGTCCTATGTATGCAGGTCATATGTATGCAGGTCATATGTGTGCAGGTCATATGTATGCAGGTCATATGTATGCAGGTCCTATGTGTGCAGGTCATATGTATACATAAGGATAGAAAGGGATATGTTTGGGTATGGGTTTTTGCACGGGTAAGGTCCTTGTATGAACCAAAGGGGAGGAAAGCCGGCCAGTGAGACTGTTTCTTTGTCTGTCATGTGATCGTCATCATAAATGCCAAAGCAGTCTTTCCTGCAGCTCAGTGGCCAGAAGAAAAACTGTCGGTCTGTAACACAGTGTGTAATAATCTCAGCATTAAACTGGTTAACCCTTCGATGCACGAGTGACTACAATCTTCCATAAGTGGGTCGAAAAGGACCCGTATTAGAATAATGTGTTTTTATGTCCTTTTGGTTAAGAAAAATCACTTGTATAATATTTAGTATTATATTTTGGTTCACACTAGAAATATCTTATATTTAATTTTTCACAATTTATCATTTTCGCTATTCTGAGACCCTCACGGTGTTCCAGTCCCTTTTCAAAACTCATCTCTTCTTCTCTTGTCTACTCATAGCCCACCCCATCAATCCATGCCATCAAGTTTGATAGTCCTATACCCCCCACCCTGACCTTCCCTTATATTGGAAAGCGACTTTGAGTCCTTGAAAAGCCCTATAAAAATATAATGTATTATTATTATACTGACAGGTATCAGATCTTGCTGTGTAAAATAATCTTCCTGAGAGGTGTCACTTGTGATGTCGTCTGTGTGTCCTACAGTGAATGTAGTCCTGACAGCAACAGGTGATAAGAATCAAAGGTTCCCATAGGATAGAAAATGCATGCGGGTCATTTTTGACCCACTTGTGGAAGCTTGGGGTAGAAATACAAAAACTACAATTTCTTAAAATGTAAATTTAAAATATGAATGGCATGATATCCAAAACATGTTTTTTGAGGAATAGCTGGAATATGAAATGATAAAAAAAATGTAATTGCAAAGATACTTCAAGAAAACCAGCTCACCGGGTCCAAAAAGACCCACTTATGCATCTAAGGGTTTTGAATACGCTCTCACCATCTCTTTTTCTCCGTATCCTTCTTCTTGAAGTTGTCCAGTTTCTTCATGCCCTTGACGTTCTGTAACTTGAGTGTGTCCTCTGTCTCCCAGGTGTTGTGGATATGCGCCCAGTTCTTCCACTTTATCAGATACTGGATGTCCCCAGCCTCTTTGTTGGGATTGAAGTTGAGATTAGGGTCCCCGTCGGCTTCTATGGCGTACACGGTGGTGACACTTCCTGTGGCTGTTAGGAAAGTTAAAACAATGTCAAATTCATCCTTAGAACTCAAGGCAAGGCAAGTTTATTTATACAGCACCTTTCAACACAAGGCAATTCAAAGTGCTTTATAAAAAACGAAAGACATTAAGAAAATGGCATTTAAAATCAGTCATTAAAAAGAAAAGATAATAAACATTAAAAGAAAAAATACATGGATAAAAGTTACAGTGCCGTTTAAGATGTGAACAGTTCAATTAAAAGCAGCGGCACAAGTTTTTACGGTACATATAAACAGGAAGTAGGGATGCTCCGATCGATTGGCCGCCGACGTAAAATACATGACACTTTTCTCTGTGTGCGGCAAAACAGCTTCACCAGTCTGGCAGTATTTTAAGGTGTCCGAAAAAGACAGTAAAATAGCGGTGTGCAACGTGTGTGAAGCAGAAATCCCGCTGTGACGGACCGGTGAGCGGAGCAACACACACTAAGAGTTAGACCTAACACACTATTTGATCTACCTCTGGAACAAACTAAACTAGTTATAAATATATTTATTCTTCACTGTCGGGTAGGGCTGCGCGATATTGAAAAAAACTGACATTGCGATTCCCCCCCCCCCCCCTGCGATATATATTGCGTTTTTTTAACTATATTTAACCGGATGAAGGATTCGAAAATTCTTTTTTACTTATAGTGAAAACTAACCTTGGATGATGGGTTAGTAGACTAAAAGCTTTAGGAATCCAAAGTACAACATATAATAAGTACCCTGTATCAAGATTGATGCAAAACAAGTGACCTTTGACCTTTTTAGACAGATTTAGCACAAAAAAAACACTTCTGGGGTCATTTGGGTGGATTTTCCATATCTCTGGCCCCATTGGTCGATTTCGACGAATTAAATGTCTTTATAACCGTCAGAGCCAATGGAATCGAGGGCACGCTCTACACACACCAACACATGAACAAATAAGGAGTGAGTGACACGTAGCCAGAACCGGAAGCTGCATACACTCTGGTGGCTACCATTAGCAGCTAACTTTTGTGCTCCGATTTTTACATAAAAATGGAATTATGGATTATAAACAATTGCTTCAAAGCCACAGATACATTATCAACCTATGGATCAACCGATTCAGCCGCGTTTTTTCTTGTTTTAATGCCATTGAACACGTCTTTTGATCAGATCGACAGCTACGGTGAGACGATCTCCCGTAAAAGCTCCGTAAAGGTACGTGTTGTGATGTGTGTTTGCTTCCCCTGTCGCAAGATCGGATCGCTCAGTGATGATACTTAAATAATCTGTGGAGTCTCAGCTTTAATCAGATATATTGTATGTGCAGTTTCGATAAGTAATAAGGGTATCTTTATTTTGAATTCTGTGCTAAAGTTTGTTAGCATTTTTTTGCTTAGTGCCAATTCAGAGGCTTGGTATTACCCTTGTGTTTTGTTTTGGTAAAAATGGTTCATATCTTCAGTTAGCTGAGATTCTTCCCGCTAATCTGGTGCTACACATGAATAGTTTCATAAATGGTAAGAAGCCCTGAGACACAGTCTCGAAAAAAAACTGTGGGGGGGGGTCCACGTGCTTAAGAGGTTATGGCACGTCCTAAAAAAAAAAATGAATAAAACCGCACGTCCCTGCGGTGTTAATATCTCGCATGCGCATATCGCGGTAATCGCCATGACACGATATATCGTTCAGCCCTACTGTCGGGTCACTCGTTAATGGATCAGTGAGCTGCGTGAGACGATACTGTTATTCTCCAAAGTTAATGTAAACTTGAATAATGCACTTCATTTGAATGTAATAATTATGTTGGTTGTTGTTTGTGGAAGCGCCAGTGAATGAGCATTAACTGAGTTTTAAACATCACTTTAAATGGAAGATCCCCATAGGCCCCGCCCACTTCGTCCGATACTGATTCCGGCTCCAAAATAGCCGATCGGAGCATCCCTAACAGGAAGTTCAAGATTTGTGAGACCAAAGATCTGAGCAGTCAATTTTCCAGTCTGTAATTTAAACGTTCCACCGATAAGAAATAAATATGTTTAAGCAGACTTATAACACCCCAACATCTGTAAGTAAATAGCAACGGCTAAAATGACTGAATTACCCCCATAGTCTTGAAGGAATAGTTCAATAAAAACAGATTAATCAGCGTGTTCCTTACCTCTTTTCCTCCCTATCCTGGACTCCATTACTTTCTCCAACGTCTCGAACTCGTCTTCCTCAGGCGCCGGGACGTCTTCACCGAGAACTTCCACCAGGTCGTCGGAGTCGGTCTTCAGGTCATCGTCCTCCTTGTAGCTGACGTTGACCGTGGCCTGCCGCCGGGGCCCCGCAGCGGCCGCCTTCTTGTACTCATCATCCTCATCAGAAGAAGAATGATTCGTGGACTTTTTCTTCTTCTGGTTGGTGCTTTTCTTCCCGTTCCGATAATTCATCCTGAGGGTAGAAGTACACACATCCTTTACTCAAGTAGAAGTACAGATACTCGTGTTTAAAAATACTCTGGTGAAAGTAGAAGTACTGACTAAACTTCTTTACTCAAGTCAAAGTAAAGCGGCTTTGAAATGTACTGTGAGAAGTAGAAAGTACAGGTATTTGAGTTCAACATGTAAGAAGTAGAAAGTACAGGTATTTGAGTTCAACATGTAAGAAGTAGAAAGTACAGGTATTTGAGTTCAACATGTAAGAAGTAGAAAGTACAGGTATTTGAGTTCAACATGTAAGAAGTATAAAGTACAGGTATTTGTGTTCAACATGTAAGAAGTAGAAAGTACAGGTATTTGTGTTCAACATGTGAGAAGTAGAAAGTACAGGTATTTGTGTTCAACATGTAAGAAGTATAAAGTACAGGTATTTGTGTTCAACATGTAAGAAGTAGAAAGTACAGGTATTTGTGTTCAACATGTGAGAAGTAGAAAGTACAGGTATTTGTGTTCAACATGTAAGAAGTAGAAAGTACAGGTATTTGAGTTCAACATGTGAGAAGTAGAAAGTACAGGTATTTGAGTTCAACATGTGAGAAGTAGAAAGTAAAGGTATTTGTGTTCAACATGTGAGAAGTAGAAAGTAAAGGTATTTGTGTTCAACATGTGAGAAGTAGAAAGTACAGGTATTTGTGTTCAACATATAAGAAGTAGAAAGTACAGGTATTTGAGTTAGAACTGTAAAAGGTCGTCAGAAAAATAAGTAGTGGAGTAAAGTACTGATACCAGAACAATGTACTTAAGTACACTAACGAAGTATGTGTACTCCACTACTTCCCACCTCTGGTCCTGAGACATGAACAGTTGTTATTTGTAGTCCTTACCAACTGAGGTGAGAGGCTACTATAAGATGGAAATAGACATCCAATTAAAACAGGGCAACTGTGCACTCACTTGGTCGGGGGCTTTCTGCTTTTGATTGTGTGACTAGGCTCATAGTCTGACGCCGTTTCTTCACTCTTCTCCTCAGCGGACGAGTCTGATCCAGAACCACTCCCAGACCCAGAGCCTGATCCAGAGGAGCCTGAATTTTTTCTCCTTTTGGATCCACTTGATGAGTCAGATCCATCGCTACTTGACGAGTCCTAGAAGAGACAGACAGTCGCACAATCAGAGAGCGCCGATTCATTTAGTGCACCTTCTTAGCGCTCAATCAGAACATCTGCTTTGGGGGATCGTAAACAAACCTCATCAGATCCAGAGGAGCTTTGTCTCTGCTGTTGCTGCTGCTGCTGCTGTTGCTGAAGCTGCTGTTTCCTGAGCATAGCAGATCTTTGCACTGCTAGGATACTTGGGTTGGACTTCCAGAACTGCAATCAATGAGTGGAGAGGAAAGACATGTGAACAAGTTCAAAGGCTTTTACTGGAAATGAGTCCAACTAGTTCCCATCAAGCCATTGTAGCTCTCGAGTTTTGCAAATAGAGGCGAAGTCCCTCCCTTTCCTCCATGGGACCTTATTTCTGAAAAAGTATGCATTGAAGTCGATGGAGAGAAAGATTATCTTTCGTTCCCGTTTAAATTGTGCCACGAATTACACATAATAAATAATAATACATTTATTTTGGGGGGCGCCTTTCATAACACCCAAGGACACCTTACAGGGCATAGGGGCAATATAGGGAACAATTAAAACAGTGGATTTAGTGAAGTATCAGCCGGGGTAAGACAAACAACAGGAAATGGACTATAGAAGGACACCGGGTACAGTTTATAAAGAAATGCCAGTTGATATGATATCACATATGATGTTTGTAAATTTAAAAGATAATTTTGCAAGTCAAAAAAATTAAAATGTGTCGTAAAACTGTGAAGTAACACATTTTTGTGTGAAACGCTCAATGAACTACATCTCCCGTCTCGCACCACACACCAGCCACGTTGAAACATTTCACTCCTTTCTTTCAGAACGAGGCGGAAAGTATTAAAAGAGGAGAAAATTACTCCAAGTCTGGGCACGTTGAGAGCTGCACACACAAAGGGAGTTACGGGCCGTCCACACACAGGCATGAAAAACATCGTGAAAAATCTTGCTGCTGGGCGTGTCTGAAGCTTGGCGATTTCACGCGCCCAAGGCGACCAACAACCAATCACATGAATCTCCCGCCCCCGACATACAAAGCAATAGCAATGTTAAAACGAAGTAAACTGGATATAAACTCCCCAAACAGGCGAAAACCTACCAGGTTCACCCACTGTCTCTGCCACCTCCCTCCATGTCTGGTTCCTCCGGTTAGTATCCCGGTAATAGTTCTGGTCGTAAAGAACCGGGTGATTTGCTACCGTAACTTCTCGTTTGGAATATGAGGAAATGAACTGCGGTCTGGCTCTCCCAGCTTACACGCGGTTTGATTGGCTAGCGCTTGTACTGGCGGGATTTGCATAAACGGGATTTGATTGGCTGATGCCAGCTTCGAAAGCATCGGGAGCATCAAAAGTTGAACATTGCTCAACTTTTGATGCTCGCGATGCAAAGCCACGCTCCACTCCCCACAATGCAGTTCAGTGAAGATTAAAATTCTTCTACGTCACCCCATTCAAGTGAGTGGGCGAAGCTTTGAAAGATTTTTTTCATGCCTGTGTGTGGACGGGCCGTTAGTCGGTTCCGTAAGAGCCAGCATGCGGGACCGGGACTCTGGGATTTGTAGTCTTTCTAGTTGCTAGGGATGTAACGGTATACGTACACGTGTACCGAACGAATATAACGTTAAACATAAAAAATTGAGAACGTGAACAACTTTTTGGAAGTAATCTCAGGTGCTGCGTCGCAGCATTCAGAGTAATTTGCTCACATTGGGTTCAACGCGTCATAGAGCGAGCAAGTCATTTCATTGGACGAGAGGCATACTATGAGAGCTGGTCACAGGGATGCGTTCAAATGTAGTCAGTAATTTGAGGAACTGTCGAAATGACGAACGCAGATAAAGTTAAATCCTCCAGCATCATTGAAGTCTCCGGTTTGGGAACATTTTGGTTTCTCAGTTACGTACAAGGATGACGGACAAAGACAGGTGGACCGAACCAAAGCCGTTTGTCGGCATTGTTCAACTAACATTGGTTACGCGGCTGGCAATACATCAAGCTTGCACACTCATTTGAAAAGGTATCACCCGAACGTGAATATCACCGGTACCAAAAGAAAAAGACTGAAGTGCAAACCGAACTCCCGCTAGCATGTAAGCCTCCACCACTCGCAGAGAGTTCAGACCGAGCCAAAGCTATTACAAACGGCAAATATCCTTATGTTGCCATGTTAGCAAAGCGCTACCTGGCTGTATCTGCTACCTCTGTCCCTAGCGAGAGGGTGTTCTCCACAGCAGGAGACATTGCTAGCAGATCTGCCCTTTCGGCAAGCAATGTGGACAAGTTCATCTTTCTTTAAAACAACATGAAAATACAATGACAAGCAAGTCATGATGTCAAACTGGCTGCTTAGGTACTAGTACAGTACAGATTATTCCAGTTCATCGAAATGCTGCACCTTAATGTTTATATTTTGTATTTATTTGAGTGAATATTCACAGTTTAATAATACATTGCTTTTCTTTTCTTTTTTTAAACGAACCGTGACCTAAAAACCGAGGTACGTACCGAACCGAAATGTTTGTGAACCGCTACACCCCTACTAGTTGCGTATTTTTCATCGTCTTATATTTCAACAGTTTTACAACAAACTGTGACTTTTTTTACATGGAAATTATTTTTTTATTTCACTGTTCATCTCATACCCACACGAAGCAGTTAAGAGCGGAGGCAACTAAAACCACAGCGGTCACTTTACCTAAACAGCCAACATGAACAATGGAATTTCACAACATGCGTTTTTGTGTCTGTGCCTCAGACACTGAAGAATGAACACCCAATAGCCACTTCAGCCAAAGTTTTTGAAAAACATGTATCCGAGGGAAGTGATAACAAGTCGCAATAACCGTCTGAATGTTGGATTTCATTAACCGATCCCTTAAATCCTGAAACATGCCCTGCTGTTCCTCCCAGATAGGAGAAGGGTGGAGAAAACTGCGGCGTGAAATACTTTAACGTTACAGTATATCGCCCTCAGCAAGAGTTCTAATAATAGGCCCAGTAAAACTGATATATATTAGTTACTGCCATCACCGCATATCACCTAATCCCCAATGTGCTGTTGATAGAAAATAGGGTTAATATCGGCAATGCGGATTTTAGATCCCTAGATAAAACATCTGCACACAGGCATCCACTCATGTCGAGATTGAGAGGCAACAAGGAAAACATCTGTCTTTCTCGTGCGTTTACCTCAGCTCCATCGATGTTTGACTTATTTGGCGCTTCGATCTTCTCCTTGGTTTTCTTCGTGTCAGAATCTGACCCGCTGCCAGAGTCTGATCCACTTCCTGAGTCACTGCTCCCTGATTGGCTGCTGCTGCTGGAGGAGCTGGAACTGGACCCTGACCCTGACGCGGAGCCCGACCCAGAACCCGATTCATCATCAGAATTACTGTAATGTGTAAAAAAAGAAAATGATAAAACACACATGAGTCATCCACAAATCCAAGCAGCCTATGAGAGTCATTGAAACCACAATATAATAGCTGGCACAACTAAATTATAGTTCTCAATTTATTATTATTATAAACATCCATTCAGACCGGGTGTATAATTAAACCCAATAAGACACTAAAATATGCTACCGTCTTATTTCTTTAGACAATGCCATCATATTTACAGAGGAAGTGATGTCGGATATAAAATGTTATCTTTGCACAGCGTCTAATGTGACGGGTTGAATACAACACACACACACACACACACACACACACACACACACACACACACACACACACACCACACACACACACACACACACACACACACACACACACACACACACACACACACACACACACACACACACACACACACACACACACACACACACACACACACACACACACACACACACACACACACACACACACACACACACACAGCTTCTTACATGTTGCAAGAAATAGTCAATTCATGGGCTTACATGATGTTTAAAATATGAAACAAGGTTAAAAAGACCATCGAGTTGACGTGCAAAGATTGACTAAAACATAAAGGGGGTCGTGTACAATTGTGTGACATGTTTAGAAATGTTTGTAAAAAGTTTATATTTACTTCACTATAATTATGTCTCCCCATATATCAGAGGCGTTACATTACCAGAACACATCTTAGTGTCTTTCGGTTCAGAAATGTGTTAATAAATTATATATATGTGCATGTGCAGATTTGAGATGGATGACATGTTTAGCATAGTTGACGTTGCAATCTTTAAGATCATAAGATGATCAATTCGGCCGTCCTTTCAGCATGGTAGAAGTCTGCCTTAACGCAGTACTGCTCTGTGGTGTAATTCACACACAGTCACAGAAACACCGTGAACAGCTGTGGTACGACATTAGACCTTTAGTCTGTTACTTCACAAATGACACATTTCAACGTAAACAAACAAAAGATGGCAGCGTCCCAGACACAGAAATTCTGCGCCCGTCTGATGTGTAAACATAAGGCTTAGATACATAGGAATACATATATCATTAGCGGTGTCATTCCATCATCAAAACTACTCCGAAGTGCTCGAGTAAAAGATGAGTTATTACCTTGATTCTGCACCGCTGTTGGTGACACTTTCCTCCTCGCTGCGTCCAGCCATGTTGAAGCCCAAAGTATAGACTTCCCCCTGACGACCTTTACTACTATGCTCCACGTGGTTAATCTGTCGGGGAAGAAATATATTAACAACATTAGAAAGTCAGTCAGGAAAAGATTTAAACATGTATTGGTCATATGCACAACAGCTACAGGTGAGCTGTTGCAAATGAGAGTCTCCGGCTCTTACAACAATGTGACATACAGTATCCTGTATGCCATAAGAAATAAAGACATCATATAGGGAAGGGAAATACCAGGGCTGTGCCTTCGTCTTGTTAAAAAAAATAACACACTGCATGTAAAAACGCTTACAATGTTTGCAGTACACCATCCCTGAACAACTATAGCCCCTGCACCAACCAATTAACCTATTCCAACAAGAATCTGTAAATGTAAATGTAAATGTATAATTTCAGGTTTATTTAATACTGCAATCAACCCGCTAGCACACATGATTCTACATTGTTACACTTATTAATACTGCTTACGTAATAGCATAAATGTGTACTTCTGTACATTTTTATTGTATTTTAAATACTATAGGAATGCCTTCTTCTTATCATCCAATATTGTGATATTTCAATTGTTCATCTCTATACTGCTGTAACAATGTACATTTCCCCTCTATGGGAAGAATAAAGGAATTCTGCTTCTGACCTGTGCTGGGGGAGCTGTCAATACAGTTGCACACGAGACATGTTTTAATGAGGAAAATCGTGAAAAGTAATCAATGACCTACAGTTGAGTTCTTAGAGAGTTTTAACTGTCGATCACCAAAACACTTCTTTATTATTGGGTATCTGAACCCAGAACAGATGGGTGATGTTGGGACGGTTAGTCTCTGAACTTAGCTGCATTTGGTCTCCCCGCAGCGGCCTACCAGGCCTGCACAGAAGCAGCGTGTTTTACATCCACACAAATCTCCGTGGACACTCTTAAACCCCAAATAACCACTTAAACTTTAGCCAAGCCCAAACAAAACCTCGTAGTAAACGGACTTCTTCCTACACAGGTGTCATCCGAGCTAAGTGTGGATAGTGGTTAGCATGAAGCTAACTAGCTACTATCAGCCAATGACGCCAATATTAACCGATGGCGGGGGGGACGTAATGTATGCAGACACCGCTAACGCGCCAGCCAGTATTTTATAATACAATGACCGTATAACCCCTAGCAGGATACTAATTTATGGCCACTTAATTGCTACAGGATACTAACTGTCCCCAATGTTAAATCAACCAGTGTTAGCTATCTGTTGTGCTAGTATTATGATCCTCGGAGTTACACAATCATAACATGTAAAACAGTTAAAGCATCTGTTTTATTCTACAACATGTGTTAGAACAATGTGGGCAACTGTTAAATGTCGTGCCATGTTTTTATTTTACATTATTGTTGGTTCAGTTAGCATGAAGTGAGCTAGGGGTGATAGTCCATCGTTTACTAACGTTGCCAAGGAAAGTAGCTAGCTAACGTTATGAAGCACGAGGCTAGCACGGAAGCTAACAAAATGACAAAACTTTGCGCTAGTTCATCTTAGCACCTCTGGAATGTTCTCTCTCCAGCTATAGCCGACATTCCGCGTTATTCAATCGAGACTATTTCACTATGCAAATGTCTGGGCACGTAGTGGTCCACATGAGAGTACTAAATGTATTTAGTATTCATTATTAAAACCACAAACCAAATTAGCTAACCTAACTTCACCCTCTTCCATCTTGTTTTCATTCGCCGCTCACTTCTCGCGGTTTTTACCACATCAACATTAGCTTACTTTCCTCAATGAACTAAGGGATAAGTTACTCTACGCAGCATGTTATCTGGTGTTATTTCACGTTACCTGGCAAACTCCAATATAATTGTTGTTTAAATCCGACTTTCCACTTCAGAGGTCCTTTCTTCTTTTATTTAACTAGCGAGCTAGCAGCTGCGATAGCTAAGGCTACCTTAGGCTAGCTAGCTAGCTTTCTCCCAGTTAGGGAGAGCAGCCCCGAACGGTTCCGTTCAGCAGAACCGGTGCACTGGTGGTTTTCCTCCCCCTCAAGTAAATCCCCTTTCCCGAGCTAGATGCAAGCAAAGTCTTGTTCCTCGTTTGTCAACTATAATTGTAGAAAACTGGCATTTCAAACCAGGGTCTTCCGACAACCGGCCTCCGCCATGACGCCGTAGGGTTCACTTCACTAGGAAACCCCGGACAGTGACGTCAGGACGGTGCGCCTCACTACACTGCATCGGCAGCGAACATCTGGCAGCAGATAGTTTTAGATAGTTTTTGTAGACATACTTCCACAGGACACATAGAATAAAACCAGAGCACAATGAAACACTACGGGAGGTAAAGATCAAATAAAATGTATTTATAAAGCACTTTTCATTCACAGCTCCCCCTACCAATCACTGGGCATTCAGAGGTGAAAAGTAGCTAACTAGATTTGTACTTGATGTACTAGATTGTACTTTACCTGAGTATTTCAATGTTATGCTACTTTGTACTTCAACTCCACTACAATTCAGAGGTAAATGGTGTGCTTTGACTCCACTACATTTATTTAATACCTTTAGTTACTTTACAGATGTGGATGAAGGATGTGAAATATAATCAAGTGTTAAATCAGACTTTAGTTACACCTGGAGTAAATTCACAAGTTACCCTGCAGTATACAAAGTCATTCAGACTAGCTGCACCTTTACCAGCTTTGAGAACACTTTAAAGATCAATCATTATAAAACATATCATATATATTATTCTGAAATGGACCAATCTGCACAATGACTACTTTCACTGTCGCTACTTTCACTATATTTTGATTATTGAATGCAGGACTTTTAATTGTAACAGAGTATTCCTACACTCTGGTACTTCTACTTTTACTCAAGTACGCGATCTGAGTACTACCTCAAAATGTACTTCTGTAAATCTACTTGTCTACTGTGTTATAGTGACCTGAGTATAACACTACAGTGTGCAGCAGCCGGTGTGAGAATAAACAGCTGATAGAGCAGCGCCATCTGCCGGTCATGTTTGTTTAACACATGATGCATTCATCTACATTCATATCAAATCTGATGTTATTCAGACATTTAATCATACCATTTTTAAACAAAGTAAATTGATATTTGATGCATAATCACAAACATATTGAAATGGGACAATATCCAGGCCTCCTTTTGATTGGTTGGCTGGAAGATGCTGGATGTTTACGGTTATTATGAGCCAATAGGAAGTGAGCCAGGAATCCATCAGCTCCGGGACGGAAGCTGAGATTCTGCAGAGATCCGATGGATGCTCACTCTCTCGTTACCCTCAATAATAACCTAAAGTTCCCGACTGAAGACTCACAATGGGCTGACAGGGTGAGTTGATGACATCACTCAATTTCTCCACAGCATGCAGACACTCTCATTCCTCCACATATCTTGTATTGAGCAGTGCATGGAAACAGCAGCAGTGAGGGCTGCTGATGCTTCATATGGAAATAAAACCAGAGGTAATGTGGAGGAAATAATGAGATCCGCTTCCTTGGACACTTGCAGCATCCTCCTGCAGACATTTGTCGCAGAACATAGCAATGTGTGCACGTGAAGCATGTATGGGATGAATTTAAAGGCGCAGGACACTGAGTACGAGCCGGAGTATTTATATATAGTCTGAGTATAACTAATGTAGCTTCATATGAGCATATGAGCTGTGTTCCACTGCACTGAACACTCATTATATATTTTTTTCAATCAGAGCAGAAATGCATTGTCTCATGTGAGGGAATTATTCAAAGATTCAAAGGTTTTAATGTCATATGCACATTAGCTACAGCAGGGATGGGCAACTTTGATGGTGGTGGGGGCCACATAATTGATGTACTGGCCACCAGGGGGCCGCAGATTCACTTGGAACACACAAAAATTCCATGTGTTGTATGTAATTATTAACAAATATACTAAGTCTGACATCTTCATTGACATTTTACAATCAAAGGGAACATCCCCAATAGATGGGAACATCCTCTAATAAGCTCACTAAACAAATATCAGTTCACAGAAATGTTATTTCATTTGTACAAGTGGCATGTTTGTATTGAACAGGTTATTAAACAGTGGAATAAAGCTATTTTAAACTATTGGAAAGCACGGGAATTGTGTGTATTGAGATTAACCCAGACATTAGTTGTCTAACTTGAACCTAAAACACTTGTAGCCAGTCTCTGCATTCTCCTTATTCCACAATAAGGGGAATGTCAACACGCCCGCACTTTGATGTTCCTCAGCGCCACTCCCCTCCCTCCCGCTGTAATTTGAATGAAAAGCGTAGTAATCATAGATAACACGGCAGGGTCCGTGACAGTTTGTTTTCATCTGATTTCAAATAAACAAAGTCTTTTTAAGAATATTAAACTTTTTTCGCCAAATTCAGATGATAAATACAACTTTTAAGCTTGTAAAGGCATAATTATAAGAGGCAATTTAACGTCACAGCAGGCATAACAACAGCCGGTGTTTCTTGTGAGGGTTTCCCCGGGAAACAAACACAATACACACAAATGCATCACAGATTATTTTGTGGTATTTGAAATCATGTACGCAGCTCGCGACGTAACTAGGAGTCTAGTGGACGGTATCAGTACTACAAGTAAAACAAATGGAAAAAAAATATATTTATTTTTTATTTTTATTTTTTTAATTAATTACGTTGTTTATAAATTAATATGAGGGCCGCAAAAAGAGGAGGTGGGGGCCACATGCGGCCCGCGGGCCGCCATTTGCCCATCCCTGAGCTACAGTGTAGAAATGGCAATGAAAATCTTAAGTCCCGAGTTCCTCCAACATAGACATACACAATCAAACAAGTAAAAAAATGGTGCAAGAAGTCTATACACGCGTAAATAGAATATGATATATAAAAGAACATAATGTAAAATGACTTATTGTACAGTAAAATGAAATTAAATCAGGTTTATTACAGTGATAACTATTTAGATAAATAAGTGAATTGTAAGATGCCAAACAGATGAATGTTCATGGAGGCACAGAGCTCAGGTGTTTAGCAGTCCTAATGTCTGTGGGATAACACTGTCCCTGAGTCTGGTGGTTTTGGTCCGGATGCCGCGGTACCGCCAGACAGAACCGTTTGTTTGTATAATCATTAACTGAAGTGACATTTTAAATGGAGATCAGTGGCTTTATATTGTTCGATGGAGAAATACAAATGAAGCTCAGTTGGATCCTGTTGATAAAGATTGGAGTAGAAAGCAAAATGTGTGTGACATCTACTTCCACAAATTGATATACTGATTATTATCTTTCACTTTTATTTATTTCAGTCACTTGTATGTTTCCTCTTTTGCCATCTTGCTTTTTCTTCATACCGCACACAAGTTATAAATTACCTCAGTGTGTCAATATGTAAGAGGTGAGGACCCAACTTCAATAGAGGAAGTGATTAACTGCGCCATTACTCGGAAACACTTTTAGCAGATATACTCTTCAAAGCATTGGGCTGATATTTACTGCATGTACCGATCATTCTGCACGTGCCTGAGGACTTATATCAGAGCAGCATTGGTAAGAACTGTCTGTAAAGTGCACATATAAAACATGAACGGTAAAACTGATCTAATTTGTTATTTTAATTGCCATGTTGTCACCACACAGCTTGCGTGTTCTGTGCTTTCACACGTTTGTGTTGTCAAGGAAATGAAAGCAGTGTGTACATTGGTTGGGGGGGGGGCGGGGGAAACACTATAGTGACATTCATCAGACATTTTAAGAAGTGTTGATGATCACAGGATTGAAAATAAGATAAGGTATACTTTATTAATCGCAAAATCGTAAATAAAAAAGTTAAATTGTTGTGAGAGGCAGCATAGCTTTCTGCTCTCAAATGTAAAAGGACTAGAACAGGGGGGTCAAACTCAAATACACAGTGGGCCAACATTTAAAAATGGGTACTATAGTCGAGGGCTGGACTGGTTCAATGTGTATTGCAAAACTTATTGTAATGAACTCATTGCACATTTTAAACCTGGAACTAACAAAGCGTGAATTAGTGCCTATAAAAACAACATTAAACATTAAATAATCAGTTGCATTCATTTCTCATGGCTCTATCTGCAGCTTCTCCAGAGTCACTTCTTATGAGTACATTTCCCCACAGGCCAACGACAGCTTCAACAAAACTATTTCCCTCAAAGAACAAAACAAACATGCCCTGTTGCCGTGAGAGACAAAGTGCAGAAGGAAGCATCCATTAAAGTCAGTGTGCTGCTCTGATGCTAGCTCAGACACTTGGCATCTCATCTCGGGAGCAAGGTCATCAATGTTTGGGGTCAGGCTCTGAGCGGAGGAGACCCTCAGGATGGAGTGAAGGTGCAATATACCGGCGGGCCAGATCTAATAGTAATTAGAGATTATCCTGCGGGCCGCAATTAAATCCACCACGGGCCTGATTTGGCCCCCGGGCCTCGAGTTTGACACATGTGGACTAGAGGAACAAATTAAAATATTTACTTATACAACACACACATGAAGAATACTTCCACGAGGTAAAGAAACACAATTATCTTTGATACTTTAGTTGGTAAAACTTTAGTCGTTTATGTATTTCTTTTTATAGTTTTACATTTTTTTAGAAACAAAACAAATGCTTAAAATACTTTCGGTATGCAGCAAAACAAAAAGAAGAATGTCTTTGAGGGCACGCCATTTTGTCGACATGTTTTAATAATAGGAAGCAGGAACTTGACAGAAAGAGAAGTGCAACCGTCAGACACACACTTACTGTTCCTCAGCAGCTGTTCTGCTACACCCGCTCAAGCATAACACAAATTATAATAATAATAATACCGTTTATTTGTCTAGCACCTATCACGCAGCCCAAAGTGCTTTACAGAGGAAAACAAGATACACACTAAAGAGTGAGGAACATCATTAAAAAGAAGGTACACACAAACAGAAAGATCTAGAGCACATGAAACGTGATACCTCAAAAACTACCACGAGTTAAAAGCCGAATAGGTCTTAAATGTTCTTTTGAACTGTATGCTTACATATACTATTAACAAATATGTATTTTTAAATGAATGCCAGCAAGTACCAGGGTTCTTAGGGTCATTGAAAACCTGGAAGAGTCATGGAAATTAAATATGCAAATTGGCCCTGATTGCATCAAATATAATTTACATTTTATCTAATCGCCAAAATAGTAATACTATAATGATAATACATACTGTATCGTATCGTAATGAAACGTAAATTAGCATTTAGCTGTCGAGGTGTTTTGCTGGTGAGAGATTTGAGTTGCTTTAGTGCGTAGAAGCTAGTAAGACTATTTGATTTGTTTTAGCTCAACATGTTTCAGATGCAGACCTTATTTTCCTGCTCCATGTTAAAATAAACCATGTTCAGTGGTACCGCTGAGAAAGAGTCATGTTTTTGGTCATGGACAATTAGGTAAAGGTCATGGAGAAGTCATTGGTGAAAAAGTGTATGAACCCTGAAGTACACAACTAAACACTTTGTGTAGATAGGAACCACTTGTTATTGACCAATCCTAATATTGGCTTCCTTTAGTTCAGCTAACCAATAATATGTATTTCTAGAATCAACTAGAAACAAACCTTCAAGGCTTTTGGTTAATTTATAAAAATAATCATGTTTACAGGTAATTAGTATCTGTATAAAATAAGTAATTGCACTTCATGAGAACAAAAAAAGAGTAGAAAATAAACAATTATACATCATCTCAAAATAGAAAATCATTCATTATGTATATATTTTACTTTAGATTTGTTTAATTTTCTGTTTTGAGATGTGCAATGCCTTGCTGCTCCCCACATTGGGATCAATAAAGTAAATCTTATCTGATCTAACTATTGAAGAGGGGTTATGATTTCTCTCTCATTATTTCACGCAAACATCCCATGATACAGTGTGATGATAACACACACACACACACACACACACACACACACACACACACACACACACACACACACACACACACACACACACACACACACACACACACACACACACACACACACACACACACACACACACACACACACACACACACACACACACACACACACACTGTTGATCTGATATTTGATTAATTAAAAAACATTTGATAGTTCTGTTTTGCCACATGGTGGAGCCAAACCGAGCTGAGTTGGGGTCGATTACATCTTCCTCTGATCCTTGTTAATGAAACACTGATTGTAAGGTTAAGAATATAAAAACAACTTCTTAAAAAATCTCATCCCTTCAATTTTTGCAGTCAAGCAGTGGCGGTTGGAGATCTATTTGACAGGGGGCCGCGCTTGGCACAGTTCATGTATGAAAGAGACAAAGACAGTGTTCGAGATTTGATCATTTTAACTTTAACAAGAAGTATGGGGCTGGGAAGTAACTAAGTACATTACTCATATTGCACTTAAGTACTCTTTAGAGGTACTTGTTTACTTGAGTATTTCCATTGTATGCTGTTTCTACTCCACTACAGTTCAGAGGTACATGGTGTACTTCTACTCCACTACATGTATTTAATCCCTTTAGTTACTTCACAGATCTGGATGAATGATGTGAAATATAATCAAGTGTTGAATCAGACTTTAGTTCCACCTGGAGTAAATCCTCCAGCTACCCTGCAGTCTACAAAGTACTTCAGACTAGCTGCACCTTTACCAGCTTTGAGAACACTTTCATGATCAATCATTATAAAACATATCATATATATTATTCTGAAATGGACCAATCTGCACAACGACTACTTTTACTGTCTTTCACTATATTTTGATGATACTACTTTTCTACTTTCACTTGAGGAACATTTTGAATACAGGACTTTCACCGTAACAGAGTATTCCTACACTCTGGTACTTCTACTTTTACTCTAGTACAATATCTGAGTACTTCTACTTTTACTTAAGTACAAGATCTGAGTACTTCTACTTTTACTCAAGTACAAGATCTGAGTACTTCTACTTTTACTCAAGTACAAGATCTGAGTACTTCTACTTTTACTCAAGTACAAGATCTGAGTACTTCTACTTTTACTCAAGTACAAGATCTGAGTACTTCTACTTTTACTCAAGTACAAGATCTGAGTACTTCTACTTTTA